>NC_089800.1:87091901-87154401 GCF_029633855.1 Hoplias malabaricus
ACTGCTGGATTTTATATCATTTTATATCATTTAAATAAAATAAAATAAAATCAGAACTACAAACACCATAACATGTCTCAGATTCTACATAAGCTCACCAGATAGCAACCAGAGTTACAATTCTCTGCAAGAACTTCACATCACCCCCACCCTCAATAAGTAAAACTTAACATTGTAAAGGAATTCTCCATTAATTGTCCATATATTGCTACTGATGGGGGAAGGTGGGGGGCACATGACAAAACACCAAAATTAATACAAATATTCCATGTCATTAACATTTGAAATCAAATAATACTGAAATCTATAAAGAATCAGAACGTAATAAATGACTGGAAGCAAGACTCAGGAAACCACATGTTTGTGTGAAGATAAGTGAACAAAATACGCTCTCGTGTCTAGGTTTCATTTCTACCTTGACTTACCTCCTGAACTAGCGTGGCTGAAAGATTCAGATTCAGATTAATGATGTGAGCGCTGCTGTGTAAAATGAACAATGACATACTTCTAGCTAACAACCAAGCGGAGATGACTACACATCACTGATATTGCGATTTACTCCTTATCTTTATGAGGTCTGCCATTTTGTAAGTGTGAATCTATAAAGGAAAGAGCAGCCACATTTAACCAAAACGACTGGCCGTGGAAGCCAAACATAGTTGGTTTCTCCTACTGTGAACAGTGACAGACGTTGAACAAAAGCCCTAAAGCGCTAACAGGTGTGAAAACATACGTACATTATGTGGATAAAAGTTTTGAACACAGTTCATAATCATTGAATTTAAGTATTTTGTTAATTCCCTTGTCAAATGTGTGTATATTATTATTAATAAATAGTGTGCAACTGTAAGATGATGCCACTATTGCAACTAATCAGTTTATGAAATTTCTTTGATATTCCACAATCAACTGTGAATGGTATTACTGAAAAGTGGAAGCATTTAGCAACCACAGCAACTCGGCTACAAAATAGACAACATAAGGTTACGGGTTGGGGGTTGGGTCATCAAGTGCTGAGGCACAAATTCTGACTCAATAACTGCAGAATTCAAACATCCACTGGCATTAACATCAGAACAAATATGTGTGCAAGGGGCTTCATGACATGGTTGTCCAAGCAGGTAAATAAAAGCCTTAGGTCACCAAGCACAATTGCAAGCATTGGATGGAGTGGTGTAAACTCCCCACCACTGGACCCTGGAACAGTGAAAACATTTTTGTGGCAGAATGAATCACACTTCTCTGTCTGGCAGTCTGAAGGATGAGTCTGGGTATGGTGGATGCCAGGAGAAAGTTACCTGTCCGGCTGCACTGTGCCAAATATCAAGGTTGGTGGAAGAGGTATAAAACTATGGGATTGATTTTAGGGGTTGGCCTATACCCCTTAGTTTCAGTGAAGGGAAATGTTAAAGCTTCAATATACAATTGTCCAAGATGTCTTGGTATGTTTCTAACATTGTGTAACAGTTTGGGGAAGGCCCTTTCCTGTTCCAGCAGGACTATGCCCCAGTGCACAAAGCAAGGTCCATCTCCGGTAGATGTAATATATAGGCGTCTCGTATTTTGTAAATATATTGTCCATAAGTGGAAAAACTACTGCTCATCTTACTTATAGTACATGAGAATTGGTCCTTGGCAAACGACATGAACAGCAGTCAGTGCACTGTGAACTTTGCTAGCATTGTATATGCTTTCTGTATATAAGTTTATAGTAAAGAAAACATCTGATCAGAAGATGAGATGATGTCACTTAGCAAAATAGTTTTAGTCAAATAGCCTAAAAAGTATTTCTACTGCATTTTTTAAATATGCAAATTAGTGGGTGGGGCTTTATCAAAGACAAACTAGACAAGCGAGAGAGAGGATGTAAATACTTGTGGTTATGGGGTACTGACATTTGAAATTTGAACACCCACACATCGGTAGAGAGAAAGTTCCACACTGTATCATCATGAATTGAGGTGTAGCTACAAATTCAGCTCCAATAAATTTCAGTGTTTGCAGGAAAACAAACGTTTGTTGCTGTATTATTTTTTAATTAGTAGCTCCACAGTGCCTCCTCCAAAATCACCATTCAGGCAAGATTAGGAACTTCAGGTAGGTGGATTTAAAAGGGACAAAGTGCCTCAGCTGTAGACGTAAGGAATCACTAAATTGCAGCAAAAATTGCACAAAATCGAGCCCAGAGACTCACCTTCTTAGTTTGGACGCATGCTCAGTGAGTAAAGACAGAAACAGACCGGCAAGCTGTGTCCACATTTTCAAAAAGCTGTTCACACAACCGCAGTGGAAACAGGTTTCAAAAGACACTCTCCACTGAGCTCCTAAAAACACCATCTTCATGTGGATGGGAGACCAGAACAATGATGATAAAAATATCCACATTGGTGTTGATGGGGACGGCTTAAACTGCTGCAGGCCAAAAAGGTTGATATATAAATAAATGTGGTTTTATGACATCACAACACCAAATTCAAAACAGGATGTTTTTGCAGCTTAGAACATCTCTACCTCATAGCTCTCCATCACTCCAGAGAATGCAGTTCTATGGTTCCACAACCTAACGTCCAGGCATTTTATACACCTCTAGCCCACTCTTGGCACTGGTCATTAGGAACAAACGCTCATGTGCAGCTGCTCCAGAGCCTCCCATCTCATGCATTTCTATGGAGATTACACAAATTGTGTAAAGGGCTCTCTACGAACTTTGGTCCTTTTTGTGTACAATTTGGAACGTCCCACTAAAGCATGAATGTATTTTCAGCTTGTGACTGCTTTTACTCAACACAGGAAGCATGTTACACCCTGCAGTGAACAAAAAAAAAAAAGACACCTGTGTACATCTCACAGAAAAGAAACCACAAACACCTCCACCCTCACGGTTTAACTTTTATCACACCCTAAAAACCTCGCTGAAATCAGGGAAATTACATCTCGATTTAGACTGTGATAAAACGTCTGTTTAACACCATGGATTTAATGCCATCAAAATGTAATGAGGGACTGAGGGAAGAGTGAGCTCCTGAAACTGCAGACAAATAAAACCAGATTATTTAGAACGAATACTCTTCGAAACACAGCTCTAAACCTCTCGACATTCGAGGTCTCCACTCCCATCTCTCATTTCAAATCAATATCACTGCTGCTCATATTACTGACTGCACACTTGATACAACCCGAGGAGAACAGTCTTGGGTTAATCAGTTACAGGGCAACTCCATCCAATATTTTAAAATAATCTGCATGATTTAAACATTGAGATTATTTAAACATTAAACATGGTGAGAAATGTGCTATTCCTGATAAACTGGCTGCAATTTCTTTATATCGGTGGCGATATGAACCAGACATCTACATGTCTACATCACAAATATCCTCCAAAATGTCCCGAGTGTTATTGATATAATGCTGAAGATTGTAAAACATGGGTAATACGGTAGAAAATTTATTTCATACATTGAAAACAATGTGGCAGATATGGCAGGAATGGCTCAGATACCAGGCGACACATTTATAATCGTTTCATTCATTCATTGTCTGTAACCCTTATTCAGTTTAGGGTCACGGTGGGTCCAGGGCCTACCTGGAATCATTGGGTGCAAGGCAGGAACACACCCTGGAGGGTGCGCCAGTCCTTCACAGGGTGACACACACACTCACACCAACGGACACTTTTGAGTCGCCAATCCACCTACCAACATGTGTTTTTGGACTGTGGGAGGAAACCGGAGCACCCGGAGGAAACCCACACAGACACAGGGAGAACACACCACACTCCTCACAGACAGTCACCCGGAGGAAACCCACGCAGACACAGGGAGAACACACCACACTCCTCACAGACAGTCACCCGGAGGAAACCCACGCAGACACAGAGAGAACACACCACACTCCTCACAGACAGTCACCCGGAGGAAACCCACGTGGACACAGGGAGAACACACCACACTCCTCACAGACAGTCACCCGGAGGAAACCCACGTGGACACAGGGAGAACACACCACACTCCTCACAGACAGTCACCCGGAGGAAACCCACGCAGACACAGGGAGAACACACCACACTCCTCACAGACAGTCACCTGAAGCGGGACTCGCACCCACAACCTCCAGCTCCCTGGAGCTGTGTGACTACGACACCTACCTGCTGCACCACCGTTCGGGCCCTTAATCATTTCATATCACACTTTTTTGTTGTGATGACCTTGTATAAATATTACAATCCTCACGTGTGGTTCCTATTATAACTGTGAATGGAAACTGAACTGCAATAAAAGACAGAGTTTTGCACACCCAACTCTCAATGACTTGGTATTTTACACAGACATTGTGCATAATCAGTGGGATTCCCCTTGAAGGCCTTTAATACGTGGCGTTATACATTTTAGATTACAGTGATGTTCCATATGAAACTAAAAAAATCCACTATATAACATTTTCAGTATGAGACAGCAGAACTTCCCCAGGACAGTAAAATAGTTCTGGCCCACATCCCTGATTTTCACTGGCCCACTTGCCACTTAGACTGAGAGCACTTGAGCAGACAGCTACCATTCACCACAAGGGCCACACAGCCCCAGATTCGGGACACATTTACAGAAGTCAGTCTTTGGGACAGTTTCAGCTGACATCAGCAATGATAGTTTTGTGACACGCAGTGCTGGGCGATATGAGCGCAAATCAATTTCACGATTAATTGTACATTTGTCCATGATTACAATTAATGAGCAATTATTTTGTTGTTGTATTTGTGACCCTCGTCGTTCAGTGACGAGGCTTGTGCTGTAAATATGCTCCAGTGTTAAAGCTGGGATATTTTTTCTAATGTCACTGGGAGCTCGTTCCCCTCTTGATCACTAAAACTGATTTTTCTCAGCGTTTACATTTGACTTCTGTTTGTTCGGTGTCGTCTTAATTAAAGTCAAAACGCAGCACGTCCAAACCACAGACGCTGTGTTTATCTTTGGTACGAGCTCGAGTCGCTCGGTCGGCCTCAGTGTTTAGGTTCTCCTCCATGTGGCAGATAGGGGGCAGAATCACGTGACTACAGCTTGGTAGCGTGGTTTTAAAGAGACAGTACATGAACACACAGTGGGGACATAACAGAATAAAAATAGTCGATATAGACAAGATTATGTAGAATAGAAGTTCGGAATTTTGATTCATTTTCAATTAATTGCCCAGCCCTATGCTCCAGAATAAAAGGATATTAGCTTCTAATGTTGCTGTTGGGAGTCTCTTTTTTTTCTGAGCAAAGCACTGTTCATATTTGGTGTGATTGTGCGTCACATGTTGACACAGACAGGTGGGATTGGTCACTGAAACTGTTGTCAGTGTTTACATTTGACTTCTTTATGTTCAGTGTCATGTTCTCTCTGTGTCTGTGTAGGTTTCCTCCGGGTGACTGTCTGTGAGGAGTGTGGTGTGTTCTCTCTGTGTCTGTGAGGGTTTCCTCTGGGTGACTGTCTGTGAGGAGTGTTGTGTGTTCTCCCTGTGTCTGCGTGGGTTTCCTCCGGGTGACTGTCTGTTAGGAGTGTGGTGTGTTCTCCCTGTGTCTGCGTGGGTTTCCTCCGGGTGCTCCGGTTTCCTCCCACAGTCCAAAAACACACATTGGTAGGTGGATTGCCGACTCAAAAGTGTCCATAAGTGTGAATGTGTGAGTGTGTGTGTGAGTGTGTGTGTTGCCCTGTGAAGGACTGGCGCCCCCTCCAGGGTGTATTACTGCCTTGCGCTCAAGGATTCTAGGCATTCTCTGGACCCACCTCGACCCTGAACTGGATAAGCGGTTACAGACAATGAATGAATGAACAGAATTAAAAGAAATACCAATATAACTCTTATAGGTAAAATTAAGTTGATTAGAAGTTCTGAACGTCACATTGTATATAATGTCTGACCTGTGGCTCAAGTAATGTGTCCAATACGACCAGCACCTCGGCTGTTTGTGTGTAATTATTATAAACCTTGCCTGGTACCAGCAAAGTATAAGCAGATAAGTGCTAAGTGCTGAAAGGCATGTTTATACGAGCCGTTTCTTTGATGAGTGCATGCATTAATAAATCAGCTCAAACTATGTGGATTAGCTTCAACATCATTTCCCACTTAATTCCTTTAAAATATGGCGAGACTGGTGCAAGAACTTCCCCATGAAGTGTTTCTGAAGATGCAGCAGACATAACAATCCACATAATTAGAGAAATTAAACAACCCAATTAAGTAACTCCACTCAAATCACTACCTATCAGACAAGCAGCGACGTTTCTCAGAACTACCATTTACAGTTTATTAACACAGGAAATGAAGTAAATTAAGCAAAGCACACAATGATTGGAGACAACACTCACTGATGAAGGACTAGAGGACGAGCGACACACACTGTGCAGCGACAGATGAGCTACTGTCTCTGACTCTACATCTACAAGGTGGACCAACGAGGGAGGAGTGTCTCACAGAGTGGACAGAGAGTGGACACAGGGTTTAAAAACTCCAGCAGCACTGCTGTGTCTGATCCACTCTACACCAGCACAACACACACTAACACACCACCACCACAGCTCTGAGAATGATGCACTGCCCAAATAATAGGCTGCCTGCGCCATGTGGGTCCTGACCATTCAACAACAGGGTGAAAAGCAGCTAATAAACGTATGCAGAACAACAGATGGACCACAGTCTGTAACTATAGAGTTATTCCCGTACGGTCAGTGGAGCTATAAAAGCAAGGAGCTCATCTTTAATTTGAGGTGTGCAGGTGTTATTTACACGATCAGTTTAAACGATGTAGGAATGACACTCTCCTCAATGCCTTCAACTTGTGGCACAGTCAAATTCGCATTAGCACAGACCTACGCCAGAAAACTGTTGTCCATTTAACATCAGAGATGTCAAGGGTTTCCCAAAGGATCTAAGGACGTTTTCTGAACTCCTGCAAATCTTTTTAAATTCACATTTACACGCGTTTCATCTCAATACGTCTCTGAAAATGTCCTTAGACACCAGAGGGCTAAAAAAGAGAGAGATTTCCAAACAACAAACCAATGCAGACCGTAATAACAGACACAGAAAGAGGAACGTTTAGCAGCTTGGTTACAACACCCCCATTCAGTTCAATCATTCTCAAGAAAAGAGTGGACAACGAGACAATATTGGTGCATGGGTGTCTTCAGAAATGATTTCCAAGCCATTAAAATAATAATAATAATAAGGAAAGCATTAAGCAAAACACACAAATCTAGCCTTTCTAGGAAACATTGACCCTGTAATCAGTGACCACACATGGGTGTGTGACCTGTGGCTCCACTAATGTGACCATTATGACCTTCTACTCCTCTGTGGGTAATAATAGTCAGCCTTCAGTCCTCAGTGTTACTGAAGCATGAAGGAGAAGTGGAGAATTCAGTACATATTCAGCATGCATTAACTGCTCTCTGTGTAAACAGTCTGCCTCTGCTCCTGAACCGCACTGAGAGCATGAAGAGCACAAAAGCTCACTCACCCAAACTTTCTCTTCTTCCCACACGGTCGAGGCTCAGGCAGCTGCCTTCACATGGTGTGTGTGTGTGTGTGTGTGTGTGTGGGAGAGAGAGAGAGAGAGTGAGTGGGTGTTTCTCTTTTTCTTTCTTTCTCTCTCTCTCTCTCTCTGTATGTCTTTATCCTGTTAGTGTGTGAGAAGCAGCTGTGTCTCTATGTTCTCTCTCTCTCTCTCTGTGTGTGTGTGTGTGTGTGTATGAATCTCTCACTCACATAAAGCTAAGCTCTACTCTGCAGCGCCTTCACACCGCTAAGTGTTGACACTGGCGGGTGACGTCACCAGAGCCATGCAGGAGAAGGGAAAAAAAACAAGCCATTCACCTTTATATAAACCTCTCAGCCACAAAATTAAAACCACGGACAGGTGGCGTGTATAACGCTGTTGTGTCTTGAAGGTGATGTTGGACACATTAGAAATTGTCAGCGTGAATACTGTGATGGTCATGATGTTTTGGTCAGAACATGTCTTGTGGAGTGTTCCCGGTGCAGTGGCTATAACCTGCCAAAAGTGGTCCAAGGAAGGACAAAGGGTGAATCAGCCACAGGGCCATGGGCGCCCGAGGCTCACTGATCCAGAGAGTAGCAGCTTGGGTCCCAACCCAGAGAAGGGCTACTAGCATAAGCTGAGATGCACATTATGGTCTGACACCTATTGTTCGGAAGAGGAAGAAGGAAGTCAGGAAAAATGGATATTGTCCAGAGAACAATGTGTAAAATGTTTTAAAAGTAATTTTAGAGGAGAAGGAAAAAAAACTTTATTTAATTTATTGAAATTGCTTCCATCATCATGATATTTTCAGTGTGAAAGACACCTGCTGTGTTCAGATGATGTGGTGTGTTCTCTCTGTGTCTGCGTGGGTTTCCTCCGGGTGACTGTCTGTGAGGAGTGTGGTGTGTTCTCCCTGTGTCCGCGTGGGTTTCCTCCGGGTGACTGTCTGTGAGGAGTGTGGTGTGTTCTCCCTGTGTCCGCGTGGGTTTCCTCCTTGTGACTGTCTGTGAGGAGTGTGGTGTGTTCTCCCTGTGTCCGCGTGGGTTTCCTCCGGGTGACTGTCTGTGAGGGGTTTGGTGTGTTCTCCCTGTGTCTGCATGGATTTCCTCCGGGTGACAGTCTGTGAGGAGTGTGGTGTGTTCTTCCTGTGTCTGCGTGGGTTTCCTCCGGGTGCTCCGGTTTCCTCCCACGCTCCAAAAACACACGTTGGGAGGTGATTGGAGACTCAAAAGTGTCCGTAGGATGTGAGTGTGTGAGTGAATGTGTGTGTGTGTGTGTTGCCCTGTATGGGACTGGCGCCCCCTCCAGGGTGTGTTCCCACCTTGCGCCCAGTGATTCCGGGTAGGCTCCGGACCCACCGCCGCCCTGAACTGGATAAGGGTTACAGACAATGAATGAATGAATGGTGAGTTTACATGAGATAGCAAAAACGTTTTTCAGCTGTCTAAACTTGAATATGAAGGGTTTTACTCTGAGTTGTTTTAGAGAACAGCAGCTGATTTTTCAGGTGACTGTAGAAAGAGTAAACAAATGAAGACACGTGGTTTTCTTTGGACATCGATGATATTCAATATACATGAGTTTAAATGAGTAAAACGGAGGGTGCTGTACATAAAATAAATAATCATTTTTAAAAACCCCATATAAAAAGCAGCCTTAGTCTGACAGCAGTTAATCTGTAACATAGCACTTTAGCCCAGAGGAGTTGGCAAGAAATTATGAATTATCAGGTTGTCACAGGCATGTGCTGAACAGGCCCTAATCTCAGCGTGTGCTTTAAAAATAACCGAGACTGATTCTCTGAGAGGAACTGACATCAAAGTCCTCTTTACAGCACAAAATGAAATATGAAAACCTTATAAATCTGCACAGAGAAAATGTCTCAATCCCAAAGCCATGCACTGTGACAGAGGAAGCAGAGACCAAAAACACACATCCACCGTGGAGGGTTTTCTACTGTTATTTTACAGCTTATTCATAATTTTTTAAGGACAGGAAATGTAAAACGGCATGTTTCTCGTAGCACAGCAAGTGATGGAGTAATTCATTTGGTTTTCACATAAAAAGAGTTAAAATGCCTCTTTATTTCATTTTCCTTCAAAACAGATGCAAATTCATTCATAAGGACACTTTGAGTCGCCAGTCCACCTACCAATGTGTGTTTTTGGACTGTGGGAGGAAACCGGAGCACCTGAAGGAAACCCACGCAGACACAGGGACAGCACACCACACTCCTCACAGACAGTCACCCGGAGGAAACCCACGCAGACACAGGGAGAACACACCACACTCCTCACAGAGAGTCACCCGGAGGAAACCCACGCAGACACAGGGAGAACACACCACACTCCTCACAGACAGTCACCCGGAGGAAACCCACGCAGACACAGGGAGAACACACCACACTCCTCACAGAGAGTCACCCGGAGGAAACCCACGCAGACACAAGGAGAACACACCACACTCCTCACAGACAGTCACCCAGAGGAAACCCACGCAGACACAGGGAGAACACACCACACTCCTCACAGACAGTCACCCAGAGGAAACCCACGCAGACACAGGGAGAACACACCACACTCCTCACAGACAGTCACCCGGAGGAAACCCATGCAGACACAGAGAGAACACACCACACTCCTCACAGACAGTCACCCGGAGGAAACCCACGCAGACACAGGGAGAACACACCACACTCCTCACAGACAGTCACCCGGAGGAAACCCACACAGACACAGGCAGAAGACACCACACTCCTCACAGACAGTCACCCGGAGGAAACCCACGCAGACACAGAGAGAACACACCACACTCCTCACAGACAGTCACCCGGAGGAAACCCACGCAGACACAGAGAGAACACACCACACTCCTCACAGACAGTCTGGAGCTGGAGCTGGAGCTGTGTGACATAGACACTACCTGCTGCACCACCGTACCTCCCAGATGCAAATTCCAAGTGATTTATTTTTCAGAATTAGGAAAAATACTAGAAAATATGTATTTAACAGAAGCCTCAAGAAATAAATATAAAGCGTTACACTTTTTCATCATTAATGTTTGGGTTTTTACGTTTCAATGTATAGCCATGGTTCTTGTCTTGTTTACAGTCTCATTGTAGTCTCTCTATTGTGTTTTGGAGCCCCCCCCCCAATCTGAGGAAATCACAAGCACATTTAGTGGTGTTGCTGTTGAAGCCTGGGCTCTGGGGCGACCCGTTCGTTATCTGGAGAACAGCAGCAGCTTCTTTGTTCATTCTCATTAACACAGATGGTCCTTTAAGGAAACATCAGTTGAAAGGTTATCTGGGAAACGAGAGCATGTTTTTTTTCATATAACCTTTATTTTTTGAGCAAGTCAGAACTACAGACTCTTTTCCTCGGCTTGGACACTGTTTCTAATGAATCTGGAGCATGCCCTACATCCTTAAAATGGGAATTCTCAAGGGCATTTTTCATTACCCCACTACGGCATTTATCATTTCATCATGTCCTCAGTTTAAGCTCAGTTTGAGCTCGGGCAAAGTTGAGTTCATGTTCATTTTGTGCACAATTTAATCAAAGACTTTGAGCCTTACAGATAATCACTGAACCATGGGGAAGCTCACAGCTGGAAGAGATAAAAATCAATACTGCACTTCATTTCTGATTATAAATATCTAGTTTTTCGCAGTAATGTCTGCAGTAAAAACCCTTCGTTTCCCCTCGTTTCTGTGAGGGAACACAGGGCGCTATGATACGGCATCCCACAAAATATGTAATGAATAATCAGTGAAATTACAACAGCTTTTCTTTGATGTCATTTTACAGTATACATTTACAGTACAAACAAAAAAGTAATTTAACAGTGGGTATACTTATATCTGTTTAAAATAAACATACGATACATTATTATATGTAAAAAATAATAATTTAAGTGCTCATACAACCCAGTATTTGTTTTAAAAATAACACTGAGCACAAGTATTTGCTAGAGATTAAGGCATTTTTAAACTCCTGAAAGGCTATCAGCGCCTCACAGCGGCAGAACTAGGGAAATACACCAGAGATGTTAAGACAAGGCAAGAAAATAAATGTAATGCAATAAAAGCATGGTTCAAGTTAAGAAATAAAAGCTTTAGGAGGAAAATATAAACAATAAAATAAGCCACTTTGTCATGTCAGTATATTAATTAAAATATTAACACAGGGAACACACTTCTGCACATTTTAACACACGATTGCTGTTTATTGATTAATGTAATATGTTATTACAAACTAACAATTTTATTGATTAATAAACTACTAATTTTAATAATTTGACGGTTATTTTTTGTTACCCATATATACAGAATACATGTTCTATTAGTTTATCTTTAATCTGTTTCCAGTAGGTGATGTAGGCACATATTTTTCACTTCGCCGTATTTTTAAGACAAAATTAAATAAACGTCGTTTAAAAACTACATTTCCCAGCAGCACTGTGTCGCGCTCAATAGTGACGTCAACGTTATTCAGCTCGTATTCAAATAGAGTCGACTTCGTACCCAAATGTTGAATGCTGATTGGTGGATAATTTGTGAGTGCCACATTTTAGCCAATCACATCGCTTAGCCAAACAACCACCTTCGTCCAGCAGAGAGCAGTGTAGCGCCTTTACAGTGGAAACAGCACGATAGCATGCTAGCAAAAAAAACACAGATCTACAAATGATACGGGGAATAAATTATATAAACATGTGATTTATAGATCAGCGACAAACATGAACGTCTCCACAAAGCTATGTACACGTCCACTGACATTTCCTGGTGCTCATATTTAAGTTGAATGTCATTTATATCTTGTGTTTATTGTAAAATGTAACTTTTCTGACGATGCAAATCACATTTTGAATCATCTTATCAAAGGTAGGCTCTCTACTGTTATTATTAAATGCTTTTTAATATCATTAATATTGACTGTTCTTGCCAGACATCATCTTACATTATTTCAGCATTAATAGGTGTTTAGTCTTCTCATTAATCTTCGTTTTGTCGCAAACGTTCCCCTTCAAATACATTATATGTTCAAAGGTTTGTTTACATCTTATAATTACAGCATTCAGCTTTAAATGTGAGTTGCAGACACACACTAGTTATTTAATCTCCAATTAAAACACATGGACGTGTAGAAGGTGACTCTGGAGTAGCTGCACATGAGCTTAAAGTCAACAAACTCAGTACCAAGCCTTTGTCAGTTCCAGAAAACTTTGATACTGCAGCAACGACGGACAAACTCCCTATTAATACCCTTCATATCAGATGAAATGGTGAATGAGCAGGTGTCCGCAAATATTTGGACAAATAGTGTGTATAATACTGATCCTGGACTGCACTCTGTATCCATTCCATGAGAAGGTAATAATTAACTTGTGTCCGTGAGCTTTGCCTTCCACCTCATTGCCTCGATTTAAATTATTTACCATTTAAAAACATTCTTCTACAGCATATAATAATTTAAAGAGTTATTTACATATTTATTAGGGTTAAATATATTAAATGTATTAAATTTAACATAAAAAATTCATAAACACCTAGAATATGGCCTCGTTTCTAATATGTTATATCTATTCTCTCAGCTCCACCGACCACACAGAAGCACTGTGCTGTGCATACTTTGTTAGCCCCTTTTCCCCGTTTCTCAATGGTGAGGATCCCCGCAGTGATGTGGTGGTGGTGGTGGTGTGTTAGTGTGTGTTGTGCTGGTGCGAGTGGATCAGACACAGCAGCTGCTCCTGGAGTTTTTAAACCCTGTGTCTACAGATAATGTGTGTAGAAACCAGGAGGTAGTTTTAATGCCTGAATGTTTATTGTTCATCTGTGGCTTGCAGAGAAGGTTGTTATATTCATTCATTCATTATCTGTAACCCTTATCCAGTTCAGGGTTACGGTGGGTCCAGAGCCTACCTGGAATCATTGGGCGTAAGGCGGGAATACACCCTGGAGGGGGCGCCAGTCCTTCACAGGGCGACACACACACATTCACTTTCACACTCACACCTACGGACACTTTTGAGTCGCCAGTCCACCTACCAACGTGTGTTTTTGGACTGTGGGAGGAAACCGGAGCACCCGGAGGAAACCCATGCAGGCACAGGGAGAACATACTACACTCCTCACAGACAGTCACCCGGAGAAAACCCACGCAGACACAGGGAGAACACACCACACTCCACACAGACAGTCACCCAGAGGAAACCCACGCAGACACAGGGAGAACACACCGCACTCCTCACAGACAGTCACCCGGAGGAAACCCACGCAGACACAGGGAGAACACACCGCACTCCACACAGACAGTCACCCGGAGGAAACCCACGCAGACACAGAGAGAACACACCACACTCCTCACATACAGTCACCCGGAGGAAACCCACGCAGACACAGGGAGAACACACCACACTCCACACAGACAGTCACCCGGAGGAAACCCACGCCGACACAGGGAGAACACACCACACTCCTCACAGACAGTCACCCGGAGGAAACCCACGCAGACACAGGGAGAACACACCACACTCCACACAGACAGTCACCCGGAGGAAACCCACGCCGACACAGGGAGAACACACCACACTCCTCACATACAGTCACCCGGAGGAAACCCACGCAGACACAGGGAGAACACACCACACTCCACACAGACAGTCACCCGGAGGAAACCCACGCAGACACAGGGAGAACACACCACACTCCTCACAGACAGTCACCCGGAGGAAACCCACGCAGACACAGGGAGAACACACCACACTCCTCACAGACAGTCACCCGGAGCGGGAAACGAACCCACAACCTCCAGGTCCCTGGAGCTGAGTGACTGCGACACCTACCTAGATTGTTATATTATTTAGAACTATTTTCTCTTAGTTCCACAAAGCATGTAGACAGAGTGTATATGAGCATGCATACGAGTTATTTACAAAACTGACTGACTACAATGCTCTTGTTTTTGACAGTGGAAAGGAACAACATGATCCAGAAAAGGCATCAAGTGACTAGAGTCCTGCTCACTGTGGAATGGACCAGATTCCAGGAGAATGGCGAGGTTTAGGCGGAAATCCTTCATCACCGCCTCTGCCGTGGCCCTGCTCATCTTTGTGATTACAGTCATCCTGAAATCCCTGACCCCTGAGGACAACGGCTCAGGGGGAGGCTTTGGGCTCGCTGTGTTTGCTCAGAAAAAAGGGGGAGAGGAAAATATTCAGAGGCAAAGTAATGTGGAGAGTCAGACCAGAGCAGAAACCATTATGAACCAAAAAGCCATGGAAGAAAAGAAACAGAGCTTTGACAGTGAAGCTGGAGATTTCCCTCCTCCAAACTACAACGTACACATTTTCTACTACATCTGGTACGGAAACCCGCAGTTTGATGGTAAATACATTCACTGGAATCACCCTCTTCTCCCTCACTGGGACCCTAAAGTGGCCGCAGGTTACCCACAAGGAAGACACCATCCTCCAGATGACATTGGAGCCAATTTCTACCCTGCTCTGGGGGCTTACAGCTCTAAAGACCCCTCTGTTATAGAAGCTCATATGCAGCAGCTACGAACAGCCGCCGTGGGTAAGATGCCACTTGTTATTAAAGGGGAACTGCTGAAATGCTCATAGGTAAAGATAGTGATTGAGGGTGGGTTTGGTTTGGTGTGAAATGCTTCGTCCTGGAGAAACCCACACAGTCATCAACGCTAACAGCGACGGGGAGTGGAACTAGACGTTCGATCCGTTAAAGCTTCTCACAGAATGTTATTGATATCTGAGAAAGTCTTGCAATATTTTTGCAAAGCTTTAAAAAATAATTTAAACTTCCTCATTGTGGATATGATAAGATTAGATGTGGATTTTCTTCATCATCATCTTTCCATATAAAGCCCCTTAGGAGGTGGAGGTCACAGATGGTGGTAGAGAGGAAATAAAATGCTGGATCTGTGCTGTAGACATAGAGATGTCCGGCTCCATTCACTGCCACTCTCTCAATTACTTTAGAATTCTGCTAACCACCGAAAATAAGAACACGGAATTTAGAGAACTGAGCAAAAGCTGAGCTTCTGTGTGCTACACTTCTCATTGCGTTGCACTGTGTGTGGCTCATTCTTATTAAAGGAACAGGCCCTGAAGCGGGCTATTTAAACAGGGGGAGAACGCTGCTGTGGTGTTTGATCCTTGTGGTATTTTAACCATTTCTTCCCATGTCTATGTGGGTTTCCTTGCACACTCCAAACACACATTATTAGGTGCATTGACTGTGTGTCGTTGCCCTTGTGTGTGAGTGTGAGTGACTGGGTGAGTGTGTAAAATTGTCCGAGGTCATGTAATAGGATGCCTGTTTCTGGTTGTCAGGGGTTCTTGTAGTGTCTTGGTACCCCCCAGGAATGAAGGATGATAACGGAGAACCCATTGATGACATCGTGCCTCTGATCCTAGAGGTAGCTAATAAATACCAAGTGAAGGTATGATGTTTACTTTCATTTTACTCAGCTTCTGTGTGGAGATGCTTCACAGCTCTGTGTTTATTATAATAATTTTCCCTTCTACAGGTGGCCTTTCATATTGAGCCCTACAAAGTTCGAGACGACTCCAGCATGCTTGAAAATATCAAATACATTGTGGAAAAGTAAGTATTGTGTTATACCTGCACCTGCTGTATTGTATTGTATTACTGTATTGAGCCTGTGTGAATATTGTAAGTCGAGATGTCATTTATTTTCTGTTTATTTCCTCTTTGAGAGTCATGTTTATCTATAGTTCTACAGTTATTTGAGGATAGAAATTAAAGTATTCTATTAAAAAATCATTACGAACACTGGGTTCTGTTATAAGCAAGGCAAGTTTATTTATAGAGCACCTTTCATACAAAAGCAATTCAAAGTGCTTTACAGAAGGAACAGTTAAATTAAAAGCAAGAAATAATAATCATAAAAGTTCAATAAAACAATTAAAATATTGCAGTAAAAAGGAAATACATAAAAAGAGTAAAATGATTGAAAATGATTAAAACAATTTAAAATGATACAATAAAAGAAAAGAACTAAAGTGCTGTTACAGAATAAATGTGCGGATTATTTTAGACTGAGCTGTAAGCCTGCTCAAACCGGAATGTTTTTTTATTCAGTTGTGTTGCATATACTCATTATTAAAGAGAGAAACATAAACATAATTAAAACTTCTGCTCAAATATGTTTGTTTAGAAAGAAAACTAATTTCAACTACTTTCAGTTCGACTGCTGCGGTCAATTGACCGGTGCTCTGTTCTTCTAGTGAGATGTCACAGTCTCTTGCTCCGGCTTCTTTCCCCTCACCCTCCACATGTGGAGTCAGAGTCTCTACATCTGCAGAAACAACCCTGAAACATGTATCAGGTGTAGCAAAGCTTCAGGCTCATATTTTTACTGCCAAAAAGAAAAAATATATAACATAAAAATTAATGTACTGTACATTTATTGACAGTTTATTATTTGTCAAGCCATTTTTTTCCATAGATTGAAATCAACATTAAAATCACATATAGGCAAACAACAAGAAAGCTGTTCAAACCTTAAAACAGGATTAGTACTGGATTATTTAAATGAAGTGATGGTTAAAGCCTTTTTACAACTTAATGAGTGCTTTGGAGAACAGCAGAAATGGTTACGTGTGACATGGTGTGGAAATACCATAATCTGACTCGTTTAGCAGGTGTTGAGGGCTCAGAGTGTGTACACATTGCCTCCGAAGTTTTTACCTGAAAACCATTAGGACAAAGTATGGAAAATTTTCAGTCATTTTTTTTTTGCTTGAAGTCCTGCACAGAATTGCTGGGGTTAGTTTGTTTGTGTGTGTGTGTGTGTGTGTGTGTGTGTGTGTGTGTGTGTGTGTTCACTGCTCCCAAATGAATGTGTTTAGTGCAACAGATGGATAAAATTTATTCATTCATTGTCTGTAAGCACTTATCCAGTTCAGGCGGGAACACACCCTGGAGGGGGGGCCAGTCCTTCACAGGGTGACATACACTCACACTTTCACTCACACCTATGGACACATCTGAGTCGCCAATCCAATCCAAACGTGTTTTTTTGGACTGTGGGAGGAAACCGGAGCACCCGGAGGAGAACCCACGCAGACACAGGGAGAACACACCACACTCCTCACAGACAGTCACCCGGAGGAAACCCACGCAGACACAGGGAGAACACACCACACTCCTCACAGACAGTCACCCGGAGGAAACCCACGCAGACACAGGCAAGGCAAGGCAAGGCAAGTTTATTTATAGAGCACCTTTCATACAGAAGCAATTCAAAGTGCTTTACAGAAAAAGAAATTACATTAAAGGGAGAACACACCACACTCCTCACAGACAGTCACCCAGAGGAAACCCATGCAGACACAGGGAGAACACACCACACTCCTCACAGACAGTCACCCGGAGGAGAACCCACGCAGACACAGGGAGAACACACCACACTCCTCACAGACAGTCAACCAGAGGAAACCCATGCAGACACAGGGAGAACACACCACACTCCTCACAGACAGTCACCCGGAGGAAACTCATGCAGACACAGAAAGAACACACCACACTCCTCACAGACAGTCACCCGGAGGAAACCCACGCAGACACAGAGAGAACACACCACACTCCTCACAGACACTCACCCGGAGGAAACCCACGCAGACACAGGGAGAACACACCACACTCCTCACAGACAGTCACCCAGAGGAAACCCATGCAGACACAGGGAGAACACACCACACTCCTCACAGACAGTCACCCGGAGGAAACCCATGCAGACACAGGGAGAACACACCACACTCCTCACAGACAGTCACCCGGAGGAAACCCACGCAGACACAGAGAGAACACACCACACTCCTCACAGACAGTCACCCGGAGGAAACCCATGCAGACACAGGGAGAACACACCACACTCCTCACAGACAGTCACCCGGAGGAAACCCACGCAGACACAGGGAGAACACACCACACTCCTCACAGACACTCACCCGGAGGAAACCCACGCAGACACAGGGAGAACACACCACACTCCTCACAGACAGTTACCCGGAGGAAACCCACGCAGAAACAGAGAGAACACACCACACTCCTCACAGACAGTTACCCGGAGGAAACCCACGCAGACACAGGGAGAACACACCACACTCCTCACAGACAGTTACCCGGAGGAAACCCACGCAGAAACAGAGAGAACACACCACACTCCTCACAGACAGTCACCCGGAGGAAACCCACGCAGACACAGAAAGAATGCACCACACTCCTCAGAGTCCAGTTTCAGTGTACTGCTGTGCACTGCTGATAAAATCATGTGTCTTGTGTCGCACCACTGACTTTACCGACAAGAATGATCCAAAAAGAGTAGACGTCAGTTCTGTGCTGAGAGATGCTGAATATTTCACTGCAAATTTAAACACTGCATAATCCTTTAGTAGTTTTTTTGGGCTGCTACTTTGTACATCTACCCACTCACTCAACAAAACTCTGTGCCCAAGCGCTTGATAATGAACTGTTGTAGTGGATCAGGTGTGTTGGATGAACAGTTGCTGTGAAATTGTCCTGGACACCACTAGTGCTATTAGAGCTAATATAGATGTTGGTGCTTTGCGCCATTGACACTTTGTTCTTCTTTTCCCTCAGGTATGGAAGACATCCTGCCTTCTTCAGATACAAATCGAGCTCTGGGAAGCTCCTCCCTCTGTTCTACATATACGACTCCTATTTACAGAGTGCCGAAATCTGGGCTAAGTTACTGAAGACCACAGGTAAGAAGAGCATCAGAAACACACCATATGATGGCATCTTCATCGCTCTGCTGGTGGAGGAGAAACACAGGAAGGAAATACTGGCTGCTGGCTTCGACGGACTCTACACTTACTTCGCGACGAACGGCTTCTCCTACGGCTCCTCTCACCACAACTGGAAGTCCATTAAAGACTTCTGTGATGGAAACAACCTGATTTTCATCCCCAGCATAGGTCCAGGCTATGTGGACACTAGCATCCGACCCTGGAACTTCCAGAACACGAGGAACCGCATCAAGGGGAAATATTATGAGATTTCTCTGAGCGCAGCGCTATCCTCAAGGCCAAAGATCATCTCAATAACGTCGTTTAACGAATGGCATGAGGGCACTCAGATTGAAACAGCCATCCCTAAAACAGGAGGCCAGATGGCTTATCTGGACTATCTCCCCCATAGGCCTTCGGTTTATCTAGAGATCACACGCAAATGGGCAGTGAAATTCAAAGAGGAGCAGGAGAAGTGGCTAGAATGACTAAATAAACTGTGATTCAGCTGATTACAATGAAATAGATACTGATAAATATCTATAGCCTTTTATGGATTGTAATAAAGGGGTTTGTATGTACCCATAAATTAATTGTCAGTTTCTTATTAGTTACCGAGCAGTTATTCAGAAGTCTTTGTAGAATCAGCTGCTTTACTCACTGTGACTGAGTGTTTTACACTAAATCCATATAATTTCAGCAGAACGTCTGCCCTGTGTTTGATGTCATGACTCACTCACTACAGCTGCAGCTACTGAAGTATTATTTGAATCTTGAATGTACTCACATCGAGGGAACTGACATTTTATTTATGGCTAAATACAACCTCAAAAACAACCTATGAATAAAAGATACCTTACATGGTGATTGAGACTTAATTCGGCTGCTGTGTTTATTGATGGTGACTGCAGGAGACTTGTTACAGGATCAACAACTCATCAGATGCCTTCAGCTGGTCAACGTTACAGTTGTGTTTATATTGGAACGGTGACCTAGACGCAGACCTAGCAGAAAAGTTCTTCGTTTTACTGGTAATAAATCAGAGGTCCTCAAACCAGGAGGCCACAAGAGGGCGCTAAGGGACACAGAAATTCCTCTGGAGTTACAGGCTTCTATCTGCTCACTAGGTTTTGATATTGTCAGTTTATGAAATTAGCAGCAGCAGTCATTGGTAAAGATGTGGTAGTTTTTTTTTTAAATGGTGTTTATTTTTAGTATTAAATGCACACTGTGCCACTTTAATATGATTAGTAATAATAATAATAATAATAATGATAATAATACACACAGCTCCAGGGACCTGGTTCGAATCCCGCTTCGGGTGACTGTCTGTGAGGAG
Organism: Hoplias malabaricus; assembly: GCF_029633855.1. NCBI lineage: Eukaryota > Metazoa > Chordata > Actinopteri > Characiformes > Erythrinidae > Hoplias > Hoplias malabaricus. The sequence continues at coordinate 87,112,559 of NC_089800.1, forward strand.
TATGGTGTGTTCTCTCTGTGTCTGTGTGGGTTTCCACCGGGTGACTGTCTGTGAGGAGTATGGTGTGTTCTCTCTGTGTCTGTGTGGGTTTCCACCGGGTGACTGTCTGTGAGGAGTGTGGTGTGTTCTTTCTGTGTCTGTGTGGGTTTCCTCCGGGTGACTGTCTGTGAGGAGTGTGGTGTGTTCTCTCTGTGTCTGTGTGGGTTTCCACCGGGTGACTGTCTGTGAGGAGTGTGGTGTGTTCTTTCTGTGTCTGTGTGGGTTTCCTCCGGGTGACTGTCTGTGAGGAGTGTGGTGTGTTCTCCCTGTGTCTGTGTGGGTTTCCTCTGGGTGACTGTGAGGAGTTTGCTGTGTTCTCTCTGTGTCTGTGTGGGTTTCCTCCGGGTGACTGTCTGTGAGGAGTGTGGTGTGTTCTCTCTGTGTCTGCGTGGGTTTCCTCCGGGTGACTGTCTGTGAGGAGTGTGGTGTGTTCTCCCTGTGTCTGCGTGGGTTTCCTCAGGGTGACTGTCTGTGAGGAGTGTGCTGTGTTCTCTCTGTGTCTGTGTGGGTTTCCTCCGGGTGACTGTCTGTGAGGAGTGTGGTGTGTTCCCTCTGTGTCTGCGTGGGTTTCCTCCGGGTGACTGTCTGTGAGGAGTGTGGTGTGTTCCCTCTGTGTCTGCATGGGTTTCCTCTGGGTGCTCCGGTTTCCTCCCATGCTCCAAAAACACACGTTGGTAGGTGGATTGGCGACTGAAAAGTGTCCGTAGGTGTGAGTGAATGTGAGTGTGTGTTGCCCTGTGAAGGACTGGCGCTCCCTCCAGGGTGTATTCCCGTCTTGTGCCCAGTGATTCCAGGTAGGCTCTGGACCCACCGCGACACTGAACTGGATAAGGGTTACAGATAATGAATGAATGAATGAATGACACCAACAGTCACAGTCCTTTATGTTTTAATATCATATATATCAAATATATATATATATATATATATATATATATATATATATATATATACATATAATCAATTCTAAAACTAACAGGTAAGTGACTGGAGTGCAGGATTTATATTTTTCTCTTTCACCTCTTTCTCTTGCACGTCAGATCCCCTGGCAGCATCGTACTGGACTCACTATAGGGGTGTAATTTGGCTTGTTGTGAGAGCAGATAAAACAGCCCTACAGTAATCTCAATGTGATGAACACGTGGACAAGTTTCTCACTATTTGCAGGAGAGAGAAGGTTTTGGATCTATCTTAGTTGCAAAAAATGCTGTCAGACATTCACCCCTGTATATCACCTGCACACATATACAGTGAGCTTATTGATTCCAGGGCTTCTGTGTCTAAGGAAACATACAGCTGAGTGTCATCTCTGTATTGATAATAACCAATGTCATGTTGCTTAACGGTATGAGGTAACAGAAGCATTTAAAATATAACAGTATTGGCCCAGGAATTGATCCTAGGGGGACCCCACAAGTTTCATGATGTTTGGTGGAAGAAGTGCCTATTACAACCTAGGAGTCACGCCAATGTCGATAAGATCCCAACCAGTCTAAGCCTCTCCCAAGGAGAACTACCCAATTCTGGAGTCGACTGCCATGAGCAACGTTGGCAAAAGCAGCACTTAAGGGTAATGTAGATGATTCTGGAGAACGACTGTTCATTCAAAAGCTCCTCACCTTTTAATGTGGCTTGGTGTATTTGTGTAAGAAATCAACTCTGATTGTTGAAGTTTAACTTATCTCTAGGTTTTATTCACTGTTTGACTTACCACAGAAACTCATTTGTAACTTGAGCTGTTTTATTGAACTGAACAGACAATTGATTATCGATTTTTTGGGTGTCGTTAAACAACGAGCTCAGTAACTGTCACAATTGAGGCAGGAAGTGGACGTACACGCACGGAATATTTAATTAAACTAAACCAATAACAAACAGAAAACAAACACAAGCATGGAGTCAAGAATACAAACTAGAACTTACTAGAACATAACAACTGTGAACTGGTGGTAACGTGTAAGACAACTGACCAAGAAACACATCTACACACACAAGAACTGACCAGGGAACACTGAAACAAAGGGACTATATATATACACCGAGCACTGACAAGGAACACCTGGGGACAATAACGAGAGGGCAGGACTACAAAGGAGACTCTGACGAGAGGGCGGGGCTAGGGCGGAGACAGGAAGAATAAACAGAGCCATGTGCTAAATGAGCACATGGTGGGGAAAACAAACACAGGCAGTAACTGCTTTAAAATGTTGCTTGGTAAAAGGTCAAGTGAACACATAGACGTCTTTAGTGGTTAAATAACATTTAAAGGTATTTCCAAGTCAATCACAAGTCAAACACAAGACATTTTACTATCAGGGTGATAAACTGGTGTTAAACTTGATGGTGCAGTGCAACTGGATGCTATGTTCTGCCTAGCACTGGTGATGTCACTAAAATATGTTACAAACTCATTTGTCATTTCAGACCATTTCAGATGAGACATTAAAGGTGTGTTTTACCAGCCAGTCTGTACTTCTAAAGAGGACGTTTGAGTTATTTTTAGATGAATAAATTAAAGTTACAATGTCCTTGCCTGGGTTAGATAGGAAAATAAATTAGAGTGGGAAAAGAGAAATAGAGGAAAAAGATAGAAGCAGTAGGATGAGTGCCCTCACAGTCTCAAAGCAGAAAGCAAAAGCATTAATGTTATAAAGAAGTACTATTATAAAGCAGCGTCCGCGTGGGGGTTTCCTCCGGGTGACTGTCTGTGAGGTGTGTGGTGTGTTCGCCCTGTGTCCGCGTGGGTTTCCTCCGGGTGACTGTCTGTGAGGAGTGTGGTGTGTTCTCTCTGTGTCTGCGTGGGTTTCCTCCGGGTGACTGTCTGTGAGGAGTGTGGTGTGTTCTCCCTGTGTCTGCGCGGGTTTCCTCCGGGTGACTGTCTGTGAGGAGTGTGGTGTGTTCTCTCTGTGTCTGTGTGGGTTTCCTCCGGGTGACTGTCTGTGAGGAGTGTGGTGTGTTCTCCCTGTGTCCGCGTGGGTTTCCTCCGGGTGACTGTCTGTGAGGAGTGTGGTGTGTTCTCCCTGTGTCCGCGTGGGTTTCCTCCGGGTGACTGTCTGTGAGGAGTGTGGTGTGTTCTTCCTGTGTCCGCGTGGGTTTCCTCCGGGTGACTGTCTGTGAGGAGTGTGGTGTGTTCTCCCTGTGTCCGCGTGGGTTTCCTCCGGGTGACTGTCTGTGAGGAGTGTGGTGTGTTCTCCCTGTGTCCGCGTGGGTTTCCTCCGGGTGACTGTCTGTGAGGAGTGTGGTGTGTTCTCCCTGTGTCCGCGTGGGTTTCCTCCGGGTGACTGTCTGTGAGGAGTGTGGTGTGTTCTCCCTGTGTCCGCGTGGGTTTCTTCCGGGTGACTGACTGTGAGGAGTGTGGTGTGTTCTCTCTGTGTCTGTGTGGGTTTCCTCCGGGTGCTCCGGTGTCCTCCCATGCTCCAAAACCACACGTTGGTAGGTGGATTGGTGACTCAAAAGTGTCTGTAGGTGTGAGTGAATGTGAGAGTGTGTGTCACCCTGTGAAGAACTGGCGCCCCCTCCAGGGTGTATTCCCACCTTGCGCCCAGTGATTCCGAGGTGGCTCCGGACCCACCGCTGCCCTGAACTGGATAAGCGCTTACATACAATGAAAGAACGATTGAACATACTCACACACTCACTCACATAAAATGGTTCCTTAATTTAATATATTCAACGGGTTTTCAATCAGAGAGGAGAACCACTTAACCAGGAAATGAACTGAATGTACTCAAATGGGTCTTGGGAGTATTCGTGGTTCAATAACTATTGCCTTAATGAACCCTTAAATAACTGTTATTTTAAGAGTGTAGAACTGCATCCATTTATCCTTTTTTCAGGTTTAAAGTGGTTTTCTATGCATGCATAACACCTTTAATGACATCCTCAGGTTATCTCATGAATTATGAATGGGGAAAAAGTTTAATACAAAACCATTATTTTCCTGATAGGTTGATAATGAGTTTTCTGTGCCGGTGTTTCTCAGCCTGAGAGAGAAGGAAAGCAGCGAGGCACAGAAACACATCACGATTCGTTCACACTAGTGTGGAGCAGTGATCACATTTACCCAAGTGAGATATACTAATGTTTTCCTCCCCTTTTCAAAGACCTGCAATTAGATCTAAATGATTATTTAATGCTTTAGCAATCTCAACATTTCATCTGTTTCTCCGTATATCGTTAGCCTTTTTTTTTCACCCTGTGAAACCCCCACAGAACAGGTGTTATTGGGAATGTTGGTCATTCTTATCACTGCAGTGACACTGGTACGGCGGTGTCCTAGTGTGCGCTTGGCTCGTAGAAGTGGAACGGACACGGCGGCTCCTGGAGTTTTTAAACACCTTAGTGAGGGGTTTGTTGTGTTCTCTTCGTTTATGTGTGGGCTCCCGGTGCTCCAGTTTCCTCCCACGACCCAAAAACACATGGGTAAGTGGACAGGCTGGGCGTAACTGTGGGTGAGTGGGTGAGTGTGTGATTCCCTGTGATGAACTGGCGTCTGTCCTGGGCGTGTTCCTTCCTTGTGGCCAATGATTCAGGGTAGGATTAGGACCCACACCAGGGCGAAGTGGTTACAGAGAATGAATGAATGAATGATGACATTAATATTTGATTAGAGCTAATAAATACACCATGCTTAATTAAATGAAGGTGTTTAGTGCACTTTAGTTATTGATCTTAACCCCTTTGCAGATTAATTCATAAAGATTATTAAAATTATATATATATTTTCATCATTTTAGCAGAAGACACCACAGAGGGAATGGACTCTGGCTTTGAATGACGCTATTGGATAATGTGTTTGAAAACGTTTAAAATATAGCTTATATACCTTTAATATACGTTTTCAAGAGCGTTCGTCCAAAATATATCCAGGCATCAAACATAATCCCAGGATCGCACTGCTTCATTGGAGTGCAGATCAATCCACGCTTCACAGAGCCGCATTGGAAGGCGTTTTTTTTTTTATTCTCACCCGTATTCCGCATTGTGACGTTGTGATTTGTGGGCACATTGCAAGTAGCCAATTAGAATGCGAGAAGCGCGATCCCAATAACCAATCGCAACGCAGAAGAGGCGGGACCTGCCGGAATAGCAGTGTGAAAAAAACGCATCATAGCGTCAACGGTAAACAGTGGAAAGGTAACTGGGCAGCAGAGATTGGAAAACGTAGAAACGCACACTGTCGACGTATTTGTTCTTTGCTGGATTATGTGTCAATAGCAGTGATACCTGAGGGATTTAACGACGCCAAATCAAGTTGAAAAACGCGTCATGGGTTAAAAATGCCACAGAAATAGCTAGGAGTATCAGATATTAAGATATTAACGGTCTTAAACCCCAAAGTGAGGATTTCTCCAGATGTGGCTGAATGAAACTCACCGTTAACGGGGCGATGAAGGCGAAGAAGCGATAAAACGACGAACATTTCCTTCAAATAAAGGAATGGTGAGTGAAAAACATCGTTTCCCTCTATTTCTCTTCTCTTTTTAAGTCGTTTGACGTTTCTACTTGGCGTAACCCATGCGAAAAATGGATGAATATTCACCTCGTACGCTTGATTTTGCTTCTTTATCTGGAATTTTCCGTTCCACCTTAAGTGGTGCAGCAGTTACATTCTTTACATTCTGGCGCCCGGCGTTAACTGCTGCACTATTTAAGGTGGAACGGAAAATATCAAATGAGGCAAACTTAAAGGCAATTTAGGTCATTTTTACAATTATTATTATTATTATTTGCCATTTTCCTTTATCAGACGAACCTTAAAATCTAAACAGAAAAACGTCAGCTCACAGTGGCCACTTTTGGAGCAGGATTTGACACTATTTGGCACAAAATGAGTCATAAATGTGAGGGTATTTCACAAAAAATCATATTCCTGTTTATTTTCAGCTGCAGGGGGATGTCAGACATTTGTCAGCAACGTTAATAAAATGACCTTCAGTAGCAGCTGTAGAAAATTAATTCTCACCTTGGGTACAAAGACTAGAAACAACGTTTTTAGAGCAAATATAAGCAAGAATTTGTGATTTCCGAGTCCTCCTGGTGTGATATTAATGTTCATAATGTTAATGTAATGAATTGTATGATGCTTATAGGTCTCCTTATCTTGTCTCCTCTACTAAACACGTGAGCTCTCCAGCCTACTACCATCCTGCATGCCCTAAATACATCACAATATATTCCAAATGAAATGGTTGAGCTTTTCCTTTTTTTCTGAGAAACGCCAACATCCTGCTGCTCTCTTCTGTCTTTATTTCACGGCACAAATGCAGCATACACAGCCAAAACATGTGTCACCTACAGTTATGACCTGTCCCTGATGGAACCAGAACAACAAATAGACACACTATGCCATTACAGACATATTTCTTCTGAAATCAGTGGTATTTGGAGGTTTATCCATCTATGGAAGCTATAAGGAAGGCTTTAGAAGCTGTAGTATTGCTGAGAGGAGTCCTGAGAGCAGGCACAAAAACAGTAGAGAGGTCAGGTACCGTTGTAGGACGATTAGTTCTGGATCACAAACACCGCGCCAACACATCCCAGAGGTAATGCAGGGAGCTCCATCACCCCCAGAGAACACAGCATCACAGCCCCACAGCCTTGTGCTGGGAGGCTTTATGACCCTCTAGCTGGCGCATGGTGTTTGGCGCGGTGATCTCATGTGCAGTTGAATAAGAGCATCCCGTTTTCTGTCATGTGTGGATCGTGTGTATTTTAGAACACATGCAAGTATTTGAAATTGAAAGCATATTCAGATTTATTCAGAATTCAAATTAGAATGCAGGCGTATCCACTGTGAGGTGCACCATCTCTGGACACACACACTCAGGTGTGCACACAGATCCCACCGAATATGAATATATTTAGAAGCATATGAAGCAGTGAAATGGGATGATATGGAGTAGCGGTACATCAGTGGAGCTGTGTTCTTTGAGTGATGGCGCAACAGCGAGATTTATACTTGTGAACCAAAGCGATTGACCTGTCAGCAGCACTTGACTTAACTCTATGCTCAGGAGTAGAAGCTGTTGCTGAAGCAAAGAGGGGAATAAACTCTTTTAATAAACAGTTGTCGATAGACGTCGGTCGTGTGGTGCGTATTTGTAAATAATAAGACACCTTTGATATCTTACTGTGAAGTCTTATTATGGGGATTGGTGGATTGAAGAGAACAGTAGCAAACATTGCATTACAGTTGGTGCTTGGGTCTGCCGCTATATTTTAGTGCATTTCAGTGGCAGAGCCATCCATATTTGTCTGGTCAAATCAGTATTTTCTGGTGACATATGTTAGCCCTTCCAGCCATAAGCTGAACGCTGTGATTTTGACCATCGTTTAAGAGGATTTGGTGTGAATAGCATTGATAAGCCTTTTAAACAGCTGTCACATTTTGCCAACGCATGCCTTAACGGCAGATAAGAGTTCACTAAAAATGATCCATCAGTGCTGAGATCTCAGCTGCAGACACTAGCGCAGGAAATGAATAGCCTAAAAGTGTATCCGCTCCATTAGAAAGACACAACAGCAGCTTTAATGGCTGACCCCTCATCTGCAGCACATTGAACTTTGGAGCGGATGTTCCTGACCGAATGTAACGCAGACCTGCGGCAGGACAGAGGAAATATTAGCACAGTGTCGTGTGTGTTGTTGTTTGGGTACATCTTCATGCAATATGCATCTCTGCAAGTCCTGCAGGGGCTCATCTTAAACCTCTCCTGAAGATGGCAGTGTTCCCATGCTCAGAGTTTACTTGTTAAAAAACACTCAGGAGCGTAATTTGCAGTCTGTTATAATGTAGGACGATTTCATAAGTGGACTAATTTATAGTTTCACACGTCGGTTTTTAAGTGTAACATCACAGCACCTCTTTCGCCAGGTTTTCTGTGCTTTGTTTGGCAAGAAATAATGAGATAATTGTTGTTTCATCTTTCCTGAAGGGACCCACGCTGAGAAGACCCGCCTTTCCAAGACTGGACCACCTGGAGTTTCAAATCTGTGCAGCTCTTTGTAGCTATATTCTGCTTTATTACCATTAAAAGTAGCACCTGCTTTGCAAGACCATTTCTCTGCCTGCAACAGCAAACCTACCAGGTAAAAGTGCTGTGGATTAATGATCCCAGTGAAAACAAACACACACAAATAACTTACAGAGCTGTAGTTATGATTCCAGCACCCATGAGCCGAGGAGCTGACGTCTTTAGAGCTCAAATTTTCTCTTTGTGAATTCTCATGGTCTGTAATAAAGTGATAAACACAACATGTGAAAGCTGTGCCAGTCACACTGCGCATAAATAAATATATATAGACCATTCTGGACTAGAAAGTAAATATCCTTCCCAGAAATGTGTTTCCATTGACGTGAGACACCTCCGAGGCTGGTTTGAGATGATTAGAAATGTCAGATGTTTAAATTGAAATCCTGGAGAAGGTTTAACTTTCTACTTTCTACTTTTACCGCCTCTGACACCACTTCAAATATTCGGCGGATATTTGGCTTTTCATATTGTTCATCCCTGTATTAATGTTATATCTTCTTTCCTGTAATACCTTTAAAGGCCAGAGTATGCCATCTGCACCAACCCACAGGATCCTACGACCCCTTTTGCTTGGTACCTTTTTACTGGGCTGCTTCGTGACTTTGTTTTTGATGTACCTCAAGCCATCCACCAGCTGGTTGTCAGGTCCTGTCGAGTCTGAAACATCCACTGCCCGAGTGAAGAGTCTGCTGTCCAACCAGAGCGAACAGAACCAGACCACGGTGCTTGTCTGGCTCTGGCCCTTTGGGGAAACCTACGACCTGAATGTGTGCAGTTCGCTGTTCAACATCGATGGCTGCTTCATCACCGCTGACCGGAACCTTTATAACAAGTCTGACGCTGTCGTCATCCATCACAGGGACATCAGCACCGACCTGTCCAACATGCCACCAGCCTATCGGCCTCCCTTCCAGAAATGGATTTGGATGAACCTGGAGTCGCCATCCCATTCGTCTCAGTTACCTGGGATCGAAAACTTATTTAATCTGACTCTGAACTATCGGCAGGATGCTGATATCGAAGTGCCTTACGGAGCAATCGTCTTAGACAAAGGAGAGGATGATTTCGTGCCACCGAGCAAGAATAAGCTGATTTGTTGGATCGTAAGCAACTGGAACCCTGATCATGTGAGAGTCAAGTACTATAATGAACTGTACAAACACATTGAGATTCATGCGTACGGCCAAGCTTTCGGTGAGTATATATCTGACCAGGACTACTTCCCCACCATCGCCAGCTGTAAGTTCTACTTGGCCTTCGAGAACTCCATTCACAAAGACTACATCACGGAGAAACTCTACAACCCTCTCTCCGTTGGCACAGTGCCCGTGGTGCTGGGCCCACCGAGGGAGAACTATCAGAATTTCGTGGAGGGCGATGCCTTCATCCATGTGGATGACTTCTCCTCCCCGAAGGAGCTGGCCGAGTATCTCCTGTTTCTGGACAAGAACGAGGGACTGTACCTGAGGTACTTTGACTGGCGCAAGCACTTCAAGGTCAAGAAAGCCTATTTCTGGGCAGAACACACATGCCTTGCTTGTGATTACATCAGAAGGCACAATGAGTACAAGGCGTTTAATAATCTCGACAAATGGTATTGGGGTTAATCCACGTGCAGATATCATCTGCAGAGATCTGGAGTTCAGACGAATGAAACGAGGGCTTGATTTAACTCGATTCGGACGAGGGTCTGCCATGAGCCACATAGATTGCCTGTTTTTATTTTTGTAAAATGTAGATGTTAATTTATTTTGGTAGTCTTCGTTTACACCATCCTTCATATTTATTGATTTGAATGCAAAGGACAAATTTTATGATGTGACTGTACTTTTTCTTACTGCCTTCTTATTATTTAACGTACGGTTTCATTAGAGACGGGATTTAAAGTGGCTTTCCACGTGCACACGCTTTTACGTCCATTACAGAGAGTGACTACACTGCAACAGAAAAAAAATAATGATGTAATCGTTGACTATGATGTAATTGTGTGTTATTTATTTTGCTCTGATATTGTGTAGATGTTAGTACGTGTCGATCATCTATGCAGTGTTTACAGAACTGAAATTGAGCGTATAGTCCATCTGCTGTAATTTGTGCAATGTCTGTTTTGTTTTGTTTTTTTTCATCTTGGCTTTTGTTTTGACAAAAATCTGCCTTTCGTTTATTTTATAAATGGTTCTGTATTTTTGTATAGACTTCACTTGCACAGACACCGTGAAAGGCTCATGTTTGGCCAAGCAGAAGCACTGCTGCAGTGATATGTAATGCAACACTGTCATTACTTTTTAATTGACCACAAAACGAGTTTTCATTGCCAGCAAGAGCGTTTCATCGCTCTCAGACGGTGGCGAAACACAGCGCACCCTCGTACACGGCCTGGGAATGCATCGCAGTACTGTAAATTTTACCTTTTGAAATATTTAAACGTTAGGTTATCTTTTGTCTGACAGATGGTTAAATGTTGAATCGAGAGCACAAGTCCAGGATGCATATGGCAGTGTGTGGGTCTGCAGCATTCACACAGCATACAGATAATCTTTCAGCAAATGTTACCATATGGGTTTTGGCCAAATGCATGATCAGTCCATGTTTTCACTGCGGAGAAACTGTCACTCGTTATACGGTAGTTAACAGGGGGGCTTCAGTCCTGTTGTAGTGAATTTATCTGGTGCCAAAGGATTCTTTCTTAAAGGAGTATTTTTTGGAAGTGATAGAATGATCAAAGTAAAGTGGACAGCTATATAAAGAATTCACCGAGGGATGATATTATGAAATATTGACTGGCAGAAGGTGTACGCATCATTCAGCTGAGAAATCATCTTTGCTCACCGATAGTGCTCATTAAATGTGATTCAGAAAGCCACCCCAGGTCAGTGCAGTTGTAAGAAGCTAGTTTTTTTGGACGTTTATTTTCTGTCTGCGGTTACAGTGCATACCGAGTCCTTCATGGATTCATCTGTCTCTTGTTTCTTCAGTGAGGAGATGCTGCGACAGGCCTGTGTTTACTTTCCTTTCTTTCACTAGTGCTTTGTGTTTAATGAGTCAAACATGACACATCCACACATTTCTTCCCATAAAGAATAAACTGAAGAACAGCAGTTGTGCTGCTGCAACGTGTTTAATTCACGTGCAAACGTATGGACACTTTCGAATCAAAGAAGGAAACATGAAGCACCGCGTTAATCTGTAATAGTGACTTTTTTGAAGGTGATGTTGGTTGCTGTCCACAATTTTCTGTAACGCTCTTGTGATCAAATGTGAATTCAGCACAGAACTGGACCTCTTTTTTTATTTCAGAGAAACACACTGGTGTTGTTTCACACTAATTGTACATGATTACTACACAACGGAAAAATCTTTAATGTTTGTTCAACAAGAATCAGCTGTGATCTCGCTGTACGTACTGTAAATAGTCGTTTGATGATTTTCTAACCTGAAGCTGTTGGATACTGTGAGGACAAAATGAATGCACTGAAATGTGATGAATAAAGCAGGCCTTCGGCGAGGGCCCGTCTCAGAGGACGCTAAAACAGGGGAGAAGAAGAGTCTAGTGTGGAAGACAAAGCTGACAGTGCAATAGAGGGGCCATTCTCCTCTGGCAAAGGCAGCGTTCCCAAGGAAAATGTGAATAGTTGGAGGATTAGTGCTAATCCTTTTTGCGCTATCAGACTGATGCCTTCCAGAGGAAATTTATCGGGGAGTTGATATTTAAACCTATTCTGGAGTGTGTGTGTGTGTGTGTGTGGGATCAATCGCAACACTGGCTGCTGTGGTACTGACTCAAAAGTCTCGGGAATGACGTGACGAAAAAATGTGAAGAAAACAAGGACAAGGAGAAACTTTTCTTTCTGGTTCTGTGTTTGTATGCGTTTCTTTTGTGGAACAGCTTATTGACTATGTTCATGGAGCACATCGTTATGGCATCATTGTCCTCTATCTCTTTATTCCTCTCTGTCTTTTTTTCTCTCTGCACAAACTTTCGCCGTGAGCTCTCCATTCCCTTTAACGAGCCGTCTTCGCATTTCGACTACGTTAGTGCTGTGTGTTTCTGACTCAGTGCCCCGCTGGACGGTTCGTGTAGGCCGGTGACAAGGAGTATTATCTCTATGCATTATGGACTCCCATCGGAAATGACCTACATTCCCCCACGTGCAAACGGACTGGAGCGTCTACTGAGCCGATCGTTGCGAAATACTCTGCCAAAACATTGTTTGCCAAATGATTTACTGTAGTTGTCTGTTAGTGTCATGGAAATAAAGTGACTGAATTAAATTGCACTTGTGTGACACTGTGCTGTCAATAAATGCTAACATTGTCAACAAATAAAATACTAACGGCTGGTCCTCTAATGGAATTACAGTGGATACAGTGGGTTATTAGATAATCATCTCAAACTGGCCACATTAACAGAAACCCCTTCTTTTTAACCCTGTCCTATTTGTCACTAGGAAGCATTAAGGCCCAAGCACAGCTTTGTCTGTGGCCCTACCCCCAGTACACACTGGGAAATGTATTTTCAATTCATTTTTACACCAATCCCTCGCACAAGGATGAGTGAACATTATGTGCGGTCATTGTTAGGCTTTAACTGATTTTTATGACTAAGTGCCATTACTGGCCCACTACTGTCCATTGGCTCTCCGTCATTATTGGCCTGAGGATCACCAGAGGGTGTTTGTGGCCCACTTGTGGTCCACAGCCAATTGGTTCAGAAACACTGCTGTAGCCCATCTGTTGATGCATATAAGAAGTGGTCAGAAACTTATCGATGAGGAATAACAGAGCTAGAGAATGGCTGGTGAACTGTGGAGCAGCAGATGGGCGACAGTCTGTAATGGTTCACATACACTGTGGTCCTACGTGGAGAGATCTCATAAATTGGCCAGGGATTTGAAGAAAAAGTTAGTGTTTCGTACAAAGTGTAAAGCCAGCAAGGGTAAAGACAAAGCCTGGATCTGTAAAGTGAATTGAAGGCAGAAATACAGAGTGGGGTTTTTCCAATGAAGTGGCCAGTGAATTTAAATACAAGGGTGAAGGTTATAATTAAGTGGCTGGAGACTCAGTATAAAGTAGGTGTTTCTAATAAAATGGCCAGTGGGTGTAGTACAAAGTAGGTGTTTCTAATTAAATTAACACTGAGTGTATTTTCCACACTCCTTTCTCTACTTTAGCCCTTCCACATAAAGCCGTGCCAGCACAGCGTCCAAACTATTGTACCTCCATGACTCAGAGATGGCTGGGAAGTTTTAGACACCTCCAAAATAGGTCTTAGGGCTTTAAGAGCAAGGAATAATAGGCTCTGAACATCCGCGAGCTTCCAGCCTTCACCACAGTCCCAGCCTTGTGAGCCGTGTGCCTTTCCAGCCGGTATAAATAGCCCACCACATGTACTGTACAGTGATTGATGACACCAAGGGGACAATATTGCCATGCTGACCATCAAATCCTCCGGCTGTTGCTGGCGACCCCGCTGGCCGCTGATACTCTGGCATTTTGAAGTTATGCTCCTGAACCCACTGTTTATTCAGCCTCCTCTCAGGCCTCAGTCGCATCACCGCTGACAGCTGCTTAGAGCAAAGAGAGCCGGGAGTATATCTACTGCCCAGGACACAGAGTTACATCACATCTCAGTGCAGGATAACACCACAGTGTGTGGGTGTGCAAGAGTCCTCAACAAATGTCTTGATTAACCAAAGAAACAACCGAGAAATGGGCTAGAGGATGATTCGGACTTTAGGGACTGTTTAAATTGAGATTTAAATTGAGGCACCAACATTGACGTTTTTAAACTCGGTCCCATTGATCAGAGAGGTGCACTTTGTAGTTCTACAATTACACACTGTATAATGCATACTTTGTCTAATTTTACCCTGTTCTTCATAGTTCAGGACCCCCACAGAGCGGTGGATCACTCAGCGCTGCAATGACACTGACGTGGTGGTGTGTTAGTGTGTGTTGTACAGGTACATGTTGATGAGACATAGGTACTTGAGGTTTTAAACACTGTCCATTCAATTATGGCAGTTTTCCAATGCATGGTTCCTACTCTACCTGACTCCGCTCCCTATTTGGTTCCTGGTGCCTGGTTTTCGACTATCACAGCTCCTCGAAGTCTGTAACAGGAACAACGGCGGTGGTAACGTTAAGCGGTGTTTACTCATGGTGTAACGGCGTGTTGTTGTTGTTTGGGACTGAACACAGCTCCGTCATCAGTTCAGACAGATCAGTAGAGTTTGTTCCTTCCTTGTTGCAGCGTCCAGCTCTCGCTGGATTCTTTCGTCGGCCACCGATCCAAGGAGCGTTTGAACCTCTTCAAAAGACCACGGCGTCATTTTACGAGCTGCCGTCGTGAGTCGGATAAAAACAAACGTGATCTCTGCTGCAGCTGGAGATTTTACAGATGGAGAGTTGGTGCTGGTCGTCTGCGTCGCGTGGCGTAGAGTGACGACTCTCTCTGGACGATCAGCGCTCTGCAAGGTTTACACGCCACGGTTAGTCCCTACTCGACTCGCTCTGAACCACGAGAGAACAGACACTAAACAAGAACCCGCTTCCAGAACCAGGACCTGATTCACCTGGTGGAAAAGCAGATAGCCGAGTAGAGTAGGTACCATGCAGTGAAAAACTATTAGACACACTTTATAGTTCTGTCAGTGACAGTAACTCATCTGTTTCTGCACATTTTGTGTTTGTCATCCTCTAATCATTCCTCAGTGGACACAGGTCTCTGTCCAGCAGTGACACAGAGGGGTTTAAAAGCTCCAGCAGCGCAGCTGTGTCTGTTCCACAAGTACCAGTGCAACACATGATCCACCACTCAAATCACTTCTCTGTGGAAGTACAGAATTAACACTAGTTACAAAGAAAATGAGACAGTAAAACAGTGCAAGCTGAGGATTTCACCACATTTTATTACCATGGGTCGAAAAGAAAGAGGAGCTGTACAGTCTTCAAAGGGAAATAAACATAGACATAAAGGAAGAGCATGTACAAATCAAACTGGGCCTCCTTTGCTCAACAAAGCTTTTGGGAAACCCAGCCCACGTGTTCATCTGAGCTATGGACTGGCCGCTCCAGAGCCCAGACCCCACACATCGTTAAAAGTGTTTGGGATTACTTTGATCATGACAGAATATGCAACTCTTGAGACTGAATCTTGGAGGTGCAGAAACATCTGTGTCTTCTGTGTGGTATAAAGGAACGGTGGTCTCTGACTTTTGCCTGATGCTGTATAATATATTAATATACATAGTGCCTGACCCCAAGCCTGGACATGATAAGTGTGTGTGTGTGCAGATATGATAACGACTGGATTACTTTGTATGTACAACCACATAAATGTCTGGAATTAAGGATGCCTTGATGTTCTGCTACATTATCTTTAGGCTCTGTTTTCCGGACGCAGATTAAGGTCCTCATGGGTTCTCCAGTGTTTATAAATCCTTTTTAGCGTCAGGGATAGCCCGTCTGGCATTTCGAATTCATGATGAAAGGCAAGGCACATAAATAAAACATGCATTCGCCTTTGTTTTTCAGTCTGGGAATTATCCGAGGTCTAGACTCCCTGAAGAAACTCCACCGAACCCAGCGCTCTTTTCATTTGGGGTCAGTGGAGTTTCTGAGAGAAGCCGTGTTATTGGTGCAGAATGGCAGTGAGCATTATTTAACTGTGGCCTGATGAATTTGATTCTCCTGCAGGCAAAAGCGTGCAGGCTTTATGTTCATCTCCGAGGGGGGCCTGGATGAGACAAACTCTTTGGCCGCTCTCTACAGCAGTGTACAGTTCTGCGGGATCATACGATTTCTCGACTGTGCCTCCTTTTCTCCATCTCTCCTGAGCCGTATCCTGTTCCTGCCGAGAGATCACCAGACCCAGATTGACCGGATTGTGAGAGGTCAGTCATTACACTGATGGCCAGCCAACGACTCCACTTATGCTGTCAGCACCAGGTTAAGCAGCTGTCTAGCCTGGGAAACATGGCTCCGTTTGTCAAAGCAAAGAGCCCGAAGCCTCCCGCTTCTCTCGGCTGTCATCGGAAAGGGGTTAATTCATCTGATTTCTTTATCCAGGCACGACAGCCACTGACACCTCACTCTCACAGGTAAAAGCTTCCAGATAAGACCAGTGAGAAGCAGAGCCGCTCTTTAGGTGATGATAAGATTAGCTGAAAAGCTCAAACGGCAGGAAAATAAATAAATAAAGTCTCTCTCTCCATCTCAGGCTTCCAAAAAAAAAAAACGGTCGAAATCAGCAAGATGTTGCTTTGCATCTCACTCACGGCGAACCCCACCTGTCTGGGATCATTGATATTTTTAGGCCAGTCAGAAGAGATTTCTCTCTCTTTCTCTCTCTCTCTCTGTTTTGATGCAGACATTTGCTCCTGGGCTCCTGTATTTCACTGTATTTGGACCATCTCTGTTGGTTCCATGCATCATGATATTATAACATGATTTAAAGGAGTGTTGGTGTCATTCATTAATTAATTCATTCATTATCTGTAACCCTTATCCAGTTCAGGGTCACGGTGGGTCCGGAGCCTACCTGGAATCATTGGGCACAAGGCGGGAATACACCCTGGAGGGGGCGCCAGTCCTTCACAGGGTGACACACATTTACTCACACACTCACACCCACGGAAACTTTTGAGTCGCCAATCCACCTACCAACGTGTGTTTTTGGACTGTGGGAGGAAACCGGAGCACCCGGAGGAAACCCACGCAGACACAGGGAGAACACACCACACTCCTCACAGACAGTCACCCGGAGGAAACCCACGCAGACACAGGGAGAACACACCACACTCCTCACAGACAGTCACCCGGAGGAAACCCACGCAGACACAGGGAAAACACACCACACTCCTCACAGACAGTCACCCAGAGGAAACCCACGCAGACACAGAGAGAACACACCACACTTCTCACAGACAGTCACCCGGAGGAAACCCATACAGACACAGAGAGAACACACCACACTCCTCACAGACAGTCACCTGGAGGAAACCCACGCAGACACAGAGAGAACACACCACACTCTTCACAGACAGTCACCAGGAGGAAACCCACACGGACACAGGGAGAACACACCACACTCCTCACAGACAGTCACCTGGAGGAAACCCACGCAGACACAGAGAGAACACACCACACTCTTCACAGACAGTCACCAGGAGGAAACCCACACAGACACAGAGAGAACACACCACACTCTTCACAGACAGTCACCAGGAGGAAACCCACACGGACACAGGGAGAAGACACCACACTCTTCACAGACAGTCACCCAGAGGAAACCCACGCAGACACAGAGAGAACACACCACACTCCTCACAGACAGTCACCCGGAGGAAACCCACGCAGACACAGGGAGAACACACCACACTCCTCACAGACAGTCACCCGGAGGAAACCCACGCAGACACAGGGAGAACACACCACACTCCTCACAGACAGTCACCCGGAGGAAACCCACGCAGACACAGAGAGAACACACCACACTCCTCACAGACAGTCACCCGGAGGAAACCCACGCAGACACAGGGAGAACACACCACACTCCTCACAGACAGTCACCTGGAGCAGGACTCAAACCCACAACCTCCAGGACCCTGGAGCTGTGACAGAGACACTACCTGCTTCTTATGTTAATGAAAACATATGCCAAATGGAGATACAAGGTTTTGGTTTGAAACTCACCATGCACACATTCAGGCTTTCATTTATACAGTTTCACATCTCACATAAATACAGTATACACTCACACAAACATTACCACCTTTTTTCCACAGCTATCCACTTGTAATTATAAAATGTCTCTTATGAATTTCATAAATATGCAAATACCTCTTTGTAGTGAATATGATCTAAGCTTAATCCATAACATAACCTTCCCTAAATCCATCCTGACATTTTAGACATACCCACACACACACATACAACAACATTCACACACACAAATACACACAGAAACAATACTCTAAGCCTTAAGATCTTATTAGTGATGCCTAGCAACTCCCTCTGTTTGTTTGTTTGTTTGTTTGCTGTGGGAGGAGCCATAACCCAGCCTTCCAGATTAATCGCCTGGGAGCCATGTGATTGGTCGTAGCTGAGATATATGTCCACTCATAAACACGGTGGGTCATGTTGACATATGTATGTGCATCAGGATGAAAGGACGTGAACTCTGGGAAACCATAAGGCAGCAGAGAGCCATGTTATAAGCAGCAGTGCAGCAGTACTCTGTTTTCTCTGGGAGAGACTCATGATAGATTAAGCTGCTGAAGAGCTGCTGCTGAACTGAGCTATTTTTGCCTGTGCATCTGGCTGAAAAATGATACGACTGCATGCTCAAAGATTCACTTTTAAAAGAACTGGATTCGCCCCACACTTCACTCATCAGAGCAACAGCAAAAACTCTCAAACAGATTAACTGTGCAGTCAATCACTTACACCACAGAAGAATAGCAAAAAAGAATCAAAATGATTAAAGGCTAAGCACCACTTAATGGACCTCCATGAATATTCCACATTATTGTAGTTACTGACAGATATAAGTATGAATTAAAATGAAAATAGCTGCTTAATTTACTTTAAAACTGACAATTTTATTAAATTGACGGAAAAACCCGAGCTCTCTACGGAAATTCTCGAACGCGACCGTGACGTCACTGGTGGACAACAGCTGAACAACGCCGCGGTAAAACACCGTTATGACTGACTGTTATGACAGTATCTAGCTAAATAACCAACATTATTCATGACAATAGCCTAGCAATAAGCTAAACTCAAATGTAGAGGCACCGTTATTCTTGTAAATGTGATCGAAGTCGAACTCGAATTCATCCGACACTATAAACCTCCGTAATGCAGCTACGTAGCCGAGTATAATCTGAGCCACCGAGTTTAGCGAGTCAAGCTAACGTTAACTAACACCAACTAAAACAGGCGAAGTGAGTGTCCTTACCCTGTTTACCTCCATGTTACAGAGGCTCTTGAACACCTTTCGTTGGTGTCCTTACATGCCCATATTGTTGGAAAAGCGCCAGTGAAATGAGCTACAGATAACAGAGTGAGCGGAGGGTCCTTTCCAAAGTGCCCGTTTAAAGTGGACAAAACTCACACAAGATGAAAATCCGAATCGTCGTCCCTGAATGAACCAGGTTATGCTCCATAGAGTGGGTTCCCCACATGGGGACGGCCATATTTGAAGGGGACATATTATGAAACTACTCAATATTTTCAGTGTATTTTCACATTAATTTGAGTATCTGGAGTGCCTACCAACCAACTCCCAGTCAATATGACTTGCCTAATTTTGAAACATCTGCAATAAAAAAGCTGTTCTGACTTTGCTCCACTTCTGATGTAATACAGGGAATCATCAGAAACACTATCAAGTGTCTCCAACCACACAGCAGGAGCCAATTACATTTAAGAGCACAGATATGGGGTTAAATTGCTTAACACAAGGACGGATAAATAAAAGAGCTCATTATCATTTAAAGGAACAGGCGCTGAAAAATGCTGTTTAGACAGGGGAGAACACTGCTGTGGTGTTTGATCCTTGTGGTATTTAGACTAAAGCAGATCACAGATATTTCATTAAGACCCAGAACAGTGTTCCCTGGTGGAATAATGGTAGCTGTGGTACCGAATCCACCACATCCAGGCCTTTTGGTGTCAGTATAATGGCTTTACAAAGTGAAAAAGGATTATAGGAGAAAATGACTACTTGCTTCTCCCCACGAGCTGAATTCTCCTCACAACTCACTCCAGAACACAGCACAAGCTGAAAGCTTAAAAGCCACCGTTAGCAATAAGCTCCGAGTTTTGGTGCGATATAATGAACTGAGCAGTTAGCAGAGAAGGTTTTTTTTACTAGATCAGTGTCATGTTTATTCCTCCATGGTGGGATAAACCCAAAGAAAGCTCCTCACTAGGAAGTGTGGCTGCGGAGAATCGGTTCACAGCTCTTTCAGCTGATGCTCAGCCAAGCCAAGGCAATGTCAGTGGTTACTAAGACACTTGGCATCCGGTGAGTCTTTGGCAGTGGCTCCGTCTAAAGCTTTCAGCAACAGCCTGCAGGCCCTCGCACACATAGACACACACACACACACAAATGCACCGCCAGGCATTGAGTGTCTGAGGACTGCCACAATCAAAATGTCAGATATCTGAGGCAAACAGAGTGGTAACTGAGCAACTAATATGTTCACAAGCCAAAATATTGACACCATGTCACACACAGCTTTGACATCTGTATGGATTTGGACTCTCACCTTGGATTTCCAAGAACAAAAGGGAAGAGAATGGAGTCCATGCATTAATACTGACGTAACAACAACCTAAAACGGCTGCTAGAGGAGAACACAGTACGTAAAGTGGCATAATCCCATTACTCTTTCACGAGGGAACACACTTGGGGTCTTACTAAAATGTTTGTGACCTGCTTTGGCGTAAATTCCACAAAGATCAAACACGACAGCAGCGTTCTCCCCCGTTTAACCAGTCCTGTTCAGAACAGCAGGTTTCAGCTCTCGATCGTTTAAATACGAGAAACTCATCTTTTCTGTTTTTGTTTGGGTCTTTTTTTTTCTCTTAGTTGTAGTAGTTCACCACTCATTTTCCCTGTTACTGCTCTGCTCTGTTATTTCTCAGCTCTTATTTTCACAGTTCTCTCAGTTCTCTGCTCGTTTTCAACATTTCTGCTCTCGTCGTGTCTGTTTTACATGAATTAAACCTGTTTTTGTGCTCTCACATGAAGACGGAGCTGCTGCTGTGATTGGAGATACTCGGATAAGGGGATGATACAAGACTTCTAAAGTATTACATCAGAGGGAGCAGTATCAGAACGGCTCATTTCAGCCCATGTTTTCTGAATTAGGAAACAAACAAGATACTCCAGCTGTTCATCTTTTGGGGAATGTTTAGGGGGGTTTGCGTGATGGTTACGAGTCTGTGTTTTCCTGTGTGTGTGTGTGTGTGTGTGTGAATTTTTAATGTTTTGGAAAAGAAACCTTTGTTCTATTCACTTCAGAAATATGCCCTTTAACAGTTTTAGATGCATATGAATGAGATAATGTGCCAGGCAATTGAGATCTCTGTGTGTGTGTGTGTGTGTGTGTGTGTGTGTGTGTGTCTGTTTGAAGGGGAATTTAATGTCAGTGAGGGAGTCTTTTGTTGGACTCAGCTGTATTTCAGTGTTTTTTTTTTTCTTATTTGACAGATGGAAGACTTAAAGTGACAGTGGATGGAGAAAGCTGATGTTCTACTTTGTGTTTGAGGCGTCTGTGTAAAGTTCTGTTACCTCGGTGGTGGACTCCCATAAAAGGTGCAGATATGTGCAGTGTGGTCAACTCCCTGGGGATTTCAGCTAATAAGAGCGATAGTATTTATAGATAGACTTTTCAGTGCATCCCCTAAGCTCTGGCCATCCCACCCCTCTGCCGGACCACCGCCGGGTGAATATCCACTCTGAGAACATCTCAGCAGCACTGAAGGTACTCTCTTAGCCAAAGTGAGGTACAGTAAGTTATTGTGAGTTGCAGTGAGGTTGACTGGTGTAGTGACCTATAGTGAGCTGTAGTTAAGCACAGTAAATACAGTTAAATGTGATGAGGTATAACAAGGTATAGTGAGGTATATTTAATTGTAGTGAGGAATAATGAGTTGTAATGAGGTACAGTAAGATGTAGAGAGTTGCAGTGAGGTGTAATTGTGTAGTGACCTATAGTCCGCTGTAGTGGAGTACAGTAAATACAGTTAAATGTGATGAGGTATAACGAGGTATAGTGAGGTATACTGAAGCTTAGAGAGGAATAATGAGTTGTAATGAGGTACAGTAAGATGTAGAGAGTTGCCGTGAGGTATTCTTGTGTAGTGACTTACAGTGGGTTGTAGTGAAGTACAGTAAATACAGTTAAATGTGATTAGGTATAACGAGGTATAATGAGGTATAATGAAGTTTAGTGAGGTAAAAAAGTGAAACGTTGTATACTGAAATGTAATAATGTGTAATAAAGGTTAGTGATGTATAATGAGATGCATTAAGGCATAATGAGTATTGTGGTCTAATGAAGTACAATGTGATGTAGTGAAGCATTTTGGGGTGTAATGAGGTATTCTGAGGTTTAGTGAAGTATAGTGAGGAATGCTGGGGTATTTTGAGGTTTAGTAAGGTATGCTGATGTGCACTGGTGTTTAGTGAGATATTGAGGTGTAATGAGAAGTGAAATATTACGAGGTATAATGAGGTATTCTGAGCTACAGCGAGGTAGGGATGTTTTATGTGATCACTGCTATTCTACAGCAGGTTGGAAACAGCCATGTCAAGCGAACGCTTCGACTGCCACTACTGCAAAGACTCTCTGCTTGGAAAGAAATACATCCTGAAAGAGGACACACAATACTGCACAAAATGCTATGAGAACCTTTTCGCCAACTGCTGTGAGGAGTGCTCTACTCCCATTGGCTGCAACAGCAAGGTAGTGTTAACACCCTCATTATTATGTATACGTATACGTATCATTTCATATCTGTAATTATTGTTTAAATGTAACTAATGAGTCATTTCTGTGGAGAAAGAATATGAAGCTGAAAATGTAAATTACAGCGGAAAAAAACATTAGAAAAGAAAGACAAACCTTAATAGTGTTTATATTGTGTGTGTAAACTGCAGGATCTGTCCTATAAGGACCGTCACTGGCATGAGAACTGCTTTAAGTGCGCTAAATGCAGCCGCTCATTGGTGGAGAAAGCGTTTGCTGCTAAAGACGAGCTGCTGCTGTGTACAGAGTGTTACTCCCACGAGTATTCCTCAAAGTGCAGCACCTGCAAGAAGACCATCATGCCAGGTACCCACCACGCCTCCACACTGACCCACACTGACATCAGTCACTTAAACCCCGGACCCCGGTCTCTGTCCCATCGGAGCATGCAGAGTTAGTCTGGGAGGTGACATGTTACACACAAAGCTCTAATCTTTTGAATGTACAACATTCAGTTCAATATATTACAGCACTATATAATGTATCTATACTCACCTCTGGCTGTAATTACAGTGCCTGCAAGGCAAACATTCTACTGTAACACTTATTATTCACTTTGTATTCATGAAACATCATTTATTTATGCAAGAATCTTGCACATTTCTGTTTGTGCTGTAATTATTACCATTGAAACATTACAGTTCAGTGATCTCAGGGAGTGAATTGTTGCAATATTGATTCATTCATTTGATTTGCACTTTATTTGATTTCAGTGTCATGTTCACATTAATTAGTACATTACTGCATCTTATCCAGGTCCAGATTTGCCACTTTAACAAAGATATGCCATTATATCTTATATATGTTACTATATAAGGTAAACATGACATGTCCTATATGGTATACACAGTACAAATGTGATTAAATAAAGGTATCTCCAAAACAATGACGTTTTCCAGTGTTTTTAAGAGAAAACCTTGACTGATTCGACAGGAAAACCTCTTTAGTTTCCACAAAGAACCATTTTTGCTAATAACTTTATCAAAGTTATGATGATATTTATCATAAATACTCATCATCTTCATGTTCAGCCAGACCTCGCAGTGGTTATGAGACAAAGCCTTAATGGGAGTTCTTGAACCCAAAGAGTGTCCAGCGTTTCTGCTCCTCTGTCCATTTTCATTTGTGTCAGGATCCAGAAAGATGGAGTACAAGGGGAACAGCTGGCATGAGACATGCTTTCTGTGTCAGCGCTGTCAGCAGCCAGTAGGAACCAAGTCCTTCATCCCCAAAGATAACAGCTATTTCTGCGTCCCCTGCTTCGAGAAGCAGTTCGCCTACCAGTGCTGCTCCTGTAAAAAAGTGAGTCTCTCTCTCTCTCTCTCTCTGTGTGTGTATTGTATATTTTATTTTATTCCTATAATTAACTGACCAAATTCAGTAGGAAAGTATATATATCTGGGACATGTTTTCTGAAGGCCATTACCACTGGAGGGGTCACCTATCAGGATAAACCATGGCACCGTGAGTGTTTCACTTGCATCGGCTGCAAGAGACAGCTGGCTGGTCAGCGCTTCACCTCCAGAGAGAATTACCCTTACTGCCTGGAATGCTTCAGCAACCTCTACGCCAAGAAGTGTGTGGGCTGCACCAAGCCCATCACCAGTAAGAGACCAGCTCTTAATTACACACACATTCTTCTCTTCTGAGCCACAGGTGGAAATCTCTGACCCCACACCTATTCCATTCATTTCTTTAAAGCCCCAGCGAACACAAAACCATGTGTAATTAGGCTAATCTACTCTTATGAGGACACGAGTATATATGGTTTAACCCAGTATTATGTTTAAGTGTCCAGTAAATGACCAATGTGCTACTTTTAATTGTAAATGTGCCATTTTTTTTAATGGAAATAAGGTGGTCCTAATATTGGGACTTGACTTTGCACATGCAGATACCATGTTGATAACAACTGGGTAATCATATGGTTATAGTATGGGAAGAAATAATACCCTAAAATATTCTAGTTGTTCCTAAATAGTTATTCAGTAACTCCACCTTTAAAGGAACACTACATAATATTTCTCCATTAAAATTACAGCTTCAAAATCATTATGATGCTCCACGGACCTGTAATAGGGAGAATAGAGCATCTGTCATTGCTATTCTGGGTTCCACACTGCAGAAACTGCACTATGTAACTTTTGAAGAATGTTAGTATACTGTGCTCAGGTAAAGCACAAATCAATTAGAAGTGATGAGTATTGTTAGATTCTCTGCTCATTTAAAGAAGTTTTAAATGCAGTGGGCAGTTCAGAGAGGCTGTAAATGCAGTGGGCAGTTGAGAGAGGCTGTAAATGCAGTGGGCAGATCAGAGAGGCTGTAAATGTAGTGGGCAGATCTGAGAGGCTGTAAATGCAGTGGGCAGTTGAGAGAGGCTGTAAATGCAGTGGGCAGATCAGAGAGGCTGTAAATGCAGTGGACAGTTCAGAGAGGCTGTTAATGCAGTGGACAGTTCAGAGAGGCTGTTAATGCAGTGGGCAGATCAGAGAGGCTGTAAATGCAGTGGGCAGATCAGAGAGGCTGTAAATGCAGTGGGCAGTTCAGAGAGGCTGTAAATGCAGTGGACAGTTCAGAGAGGCTGTAAATGCAGTGGGCAGTCGAGAGAGGCTGTAAATGCAGTGGGCAGTTCAGAGAGGCTGTAAATGCAGTGGGCAGTTCAGAGAGGCTGTAAATGTAGTGGGCAGATCTGAGAGGCTGTAAATGCAGTGGGCAGTTCAGAGAGGCTGTAAATGCAGTGGGCAGATCAGAGAGGCTGTAAATGCAGTGGGCAGATCAAAGAGGCTGTAAATGCAGTGGGCAGTTCAGAGAGGCTGTAAATGCAGTGGGCAGTTCAGAGAGGCTGTAAATGCAGTGGGCAGTTCAGAGAGGCTGTAAATGCAGTGGGCAGATCAGAGAGGCTGTAAATGCAGTGGGCAGTTCAGAGAGGCTGTAAATGCAGTGGGCAGTTCAGAGAGGCTGTAAATGCAGTGGGCAGATCAGAGAGGCTGTAAATGCAGTGGGCAGTTCAGAGAGGCTGTAAATGCAGTGGGCAGTTCAGAGAGGCTGTAAATGCAGTGGGCAGTTGGGAGAGGCTGTAAATGCAGTGGGCAGTTGGGAGAGGCTGTAAATGCAGTGGGCAGATCTGAGAGGCTGTAAATGCAGTGGGCAGATCAGAGAGGCTGTAAATGCAGTGGGCAGTTCAGAGAGGCTGTAAATGCAGTGGGCAGATCAGAGAGGCTGTAAATGCAGTGGGCAGTTCAGAGAGGCTGTAAATGCAGTGGACAGTTCAGAGAGGCTGTAAATGCAGTGGGCATTTCAGAGAGGCTGTAAATGCAGTGGGCAGTTCAGAGAGGCTGTAAATGCAGTGGGCAGTTGGTAGAGGCTGTAAATGCAGTGGGCAGATCTGAGAGGCTGTAAATGCAGTGGACAGTTCAGAGAGGCTGTAAATGCAGTGGGCAGTTGGGAGAGGCTGTAAATGCAGTGGGCAGTTCAGAGAGGCTGTAAATGCAGTGGGCAGTTGGTAGAGGCTGTAAATGCAGTGGGCAGATCTGAGAGGCTGTAAATGCAGTGGACAGTTCAGAGAGGCTGTAAATGCAGTGGGCAGTTGGGAGAGGCTGTAAATGCAGTGGGCAGTTCAGAGAGGCTGTAAATGCAGTGGGCAGTTGGGAGAGGCTGTAAATGCAGTGGGCAGATCAGAGAGGCTGTAAATGCAGTGGGCAGATCAGAGAGGCTGTAAATGCAGTGGGCAGTTCAGAGAGGCTGTAAATGCAGTGGGCAGTTCAGAGAGGCTGTAAATGCAGTGGGCAGTTGGGAGAGGCTGTAAATGCAGTGGGCAGATCTGAGAGGCTGTAAATGCAGTGGGCAGATCAGAGAGGCTGTAAATGCAGTGGGCAGTTCAGAGAGGCTGTAAATGCAGTGGGCAGATCAGAGAGGCTGTAAATGCAGTGGGCAGTTCAGAGAGGCTGTAAATGCAGTGGACAGTTCAGAGAGGCTGTAAATGCAGTGGGCAGTTCAGAGAGGCTGTAAATGCAGTGGGCAGTTCAGAGAGGCTGTAAATGCAGTGGGCAGTTGGTAGAGGCTGTAAATGCAGTGGGCAGATCTGAGAGGCTGTAAATGCAGTGGACAGTTCAGAGAGGCTGTAAATGCAGTGGGCAGTTGGGAGAGGCTGTAAATGCAGTGGGCAGTTCAGAGAGGCTGTAAATGCAGTGGGCAGTTGGTAGAGGCTGTAAATGCAGTGGGCAGATCTGAGAGGCTGTAAATGCAGTGGACAGTTCAGAGAGGCTGTAAATGCAGTGGGCAGTTGGGAGAGGCTGTAAATGCAGTGGGCAGTTCAGAGAGGCTGTAAATGCAGTGGGCAGTTGGTAGAGGCTGTAAATGCAGTGGGCAGATCTGAGAGGCTGTAAATGCAGTGGGCAGTTCAGAGAGGCTGTAAATGCAGTGGGCAGTTGGTAGAGGCTGTAAATGCAGTGGGCAGATCTGAGAGGCTGTAAATGCAGTGGACAGTTCAGAGAGGCTGTAAATGCAGTGGGCAGTTCAGAGAGGCTGTAAATGCAGTGGGCAGATCAGAGAGGCTGTAAATGCAGTGGGCAGATCAGAGAGGCTGTAAATGCAGTGGGCAGTTGGTAGAGGCTGTAAATGCAGTGGGCAGATCTGAGAGGCTGTAAATGCAGTGGGCAGTTCAGAGAGGCTGTAAATGCAGTGGGCAGTTGGTAGAGGCTGTAAATGCAGTGGGCAGATCTGAGAGGCTGTAAATGCAGTGGACAGTTCAGAGAGGCTGTAAATGCAGTGGACAGTTCAGAGAGGCTGTAAATGCAGTGGGCAGTTGGGAGAGGCTGTAAATGCAGTGGGCAGTTCAGAGAGGCTGTAAATGCAGTGGGCAGTTGGTAGAGGCTGTAAATGCAGTGGGCAGATCTGAGAGGCTGTAAATGCAGTGGACAGTTCAGAGAGGCTGTAAATGCAGTGGGCAGTTGGGAGAGGCTGTAAATGCAGTGGGCAGTTCAGAGAGGCTGTAAATGCAGTGGGCAGTTGGGAGAGGCTGTAAATGCAGTGGGCAGATCAGAGAGGCTGTAAATGCAGTGGGCAGATCAGAGAGGCTGTAAATGCAGTGGGCAGTTCAGAGAGGCTGTAAATGCAGTGGGCAGTTCAGAGAGGCTGTAAATGCAGTGGGCAGTTGGGAGAGGCTGTAAATGCAGTGGGCAGATCTGAGAGGCTGTAAATGCAGTGGGCAGATCAGAGAGGCTGTAAATGCAGTGGGCAGTTCAGAGAGGCTGTAAATGCAGTGGGCAGATCAGAGAGGCTGTAAATGCAGTGGGCAGTTCAGAGAGGCTGTAAATGCAGTGGACAGTTCAGAGAGGCTGTAAATGCAGTGGGCAGTTCAGAGAGGCTGTAAATGCAGTGGGCAGTTCAGAGAGGCTGTAAATGCAGTGGGCAGTTGGTAGAGGCTGTAAATGCAGTGGGCAGATCTGAGAGGCTGTAAATGCAGTGGACAGTTCAGAGAGGCTGTAAATGCAGTGGGCAGTTGGGAGAGGCTGTAAATGCAGTGGGCAGTTCAGAGAGGCTGTAAATGCAGTGGGCAGTTGGTAGAGGCTGTAAATGCAGTGGGCAGATCTGAGAGGCTGTAAATGCAGTGGACAGTTCAGAGAGGCTGTAAATGCAGTGGGCAGTTGGGAGAGGCTGTAAATGCAGTGGGCAGTTCAGAGAGGCTGTAAATGCAGTGGGCAGTTGGTAGAGGCTGTAAATGCAGTGGGCAGATCTGAGAGGCTGTAAATGCAGTGGGCAGTTCAGAGAGGCTGTAAATGCAGTGGGCAGTTGGTAGAGGCTGTAAATGCAGTGGGCAGATCTGAGAGGCTGTAAATGCAGTGGACAGTTCAGAGAGGCTGTAAATGCAGTGGGCAGTTCAGAGAGGCTGTAAATGCAGTGGGCAGATCAGAGAGGCTGTAAATGCAGTGGGCAGATCAGAGAGGCTGTAAATGCAGTGGGCAGTTGGTAGAGGCTGTAAATGCAGTGGGCAGATCTGAGAGGCTGTAAATGCAGTGGGCAGTTCAGAGAGGCTGTAAATGCAGTGGGCAGTTGGTAGAGGCTGTAAATGCAGTGGGCAGATCTGAGAGGCTGTAAATGCAGTGGACAGTTCAGAGAGGCTGTAAATGCAGTGGGCAGTTGGGAGAGGCTGTAAATGCAGTGGGCAGATCCGAGAGTTCCATGTAGTAACAGTGAGTGTGTTTCAGGTCTGTCTGGATCAAAGTACGTGTCGTTTGAGGAGCGTCAGTGGCACAGCGAGTGTTTCACCTGTATGCAGTGCTCTGTGTCTCTGGTGGGACGTGGCTTCCTCACGCAGCGAGATGACGTCCTGTGTACCGACTGTGGACGAGAGAAATAAAGAAGTCAGGCAAAAAACACAGTCCTGAGAAATCTTCTAACAGGCCTTTCTCTCACAGCCGGATTACAGTGCTACTCTTCACAAAGCAACTTATTCAAACACAGTTTCATTTCATGAGTGACTTACAAACCAGGCCCTTGAGGTGTTTTGCATCTAAAAAGGTTACTGCACTTTGCTTCAAATTCTGTCAAATGAACCTCTAATGATAAACAATAAATATCTGTGTCTTAACTCACTCAGCTGATCATTAGAAGTTTATTTACCTCAGAATATTTAAAGCAGCCTAGTAACTAATGATTTTACATTAAAACACCCTCTTTTTTACAGTGCATTTACAAGCAGTATAACCAGTGTACTTAGTGTGTGTGGATACAGTATACTGTGGGTTGTGTGCGATAATTAAGAAGGCTGCTTTAGGCAGATTACCACTGAAGTATCTTAAATAAAACTATGATAAATGTGCTCTGATGGATCTTAATCTGCAAAATAAAAATACTTCTGTCTGCAGTTTTAACCGGAGCTTTATTTTCTCACTGTCAGATGTGAATGTGCTCCCCTTAAGCACATTAGATCCTGTTCATAAATATTGTACAAACAAAACAAGTGCAAATTTGGACACTGTGAATAATATCCAAACACCTCCGCCTCAGGAGCCTCTGATTCTGGAGCTGGACAACACTGAATCCACAATGAATCAGCGTCAGAGTGTGGAAACAAGCACCAGTAGGAGCAGTGTATAAAAAGCCCATGCAATTTACAGTAAATTACAGCTTGGCCTACTGTTAATGTGTCTGTTGCTGTCATGTTTTCTCCTTCTATAACATTAAAATCACAGTAAGAGCCAGCAACCACTTCTACTAGACAGAGACCCAGCTCACACATCAAGAATCACTGACTCCACAGCTAATACACTTAGTAGAGGATGAAGAAGAAGAATCACCTTTGGGAAACCGATTTTCTACATTTGACTCACCCGTGGTAGTGAACACACACTCAGCAGAGAGCACACACACACACACGAACGGAGCAGTGGTCTACCAGCCACATCAGCGCAGTGCCTTACTTCTGTCTCAAGCTCACTGCTCTAACCTTAGGGCCACGCCTGCCCCTCTAGAACATGTCAAATAAACACCATCAGACACAGCAATCCAATTCTATAGATACTGTAGCTGTAGCTCCACACATAACACCACCCAACACATTCACTGAGTCCACCTCTTATAAAATAATAATAATAATAATATACTT
This sequence comes from Hoplias malabaricus, assembly GCF_029633855.1. Taxonomy (NCBI): domain Eukaryota; kingdom Metazoa; phylum Chordata; class Actinopteri; order Characiformes; family Erythrinidae; genus Hoplias; species Hoplias malabaricus. The sequence goes on from NC_089800.1 coordinate 87,142,786, forward strand.
AAAGGAACCCTCTGTATTATCTTTATCCTAAAAATTACAGCTACCATATCATTGTGATGCTCCATTGTGCTGTAATAGGGAGAATAAGACCTCTGTCATTTCTACTTCGAGCTCAGCGCTGCAGAAACTGCACTGTGTAACTTTTAAACAAGGGTAGGAAACCACCACCCCTCCCTCCCACGACCTATTTATTTTAGTACAGTGCTGTACTAGTGTTAGTGTTCCTTTAAGGTGTTGATCAGAGTAATAGGATAAGAAGAAGAAGCAGAAGAAGGGATTTACTAGTCCCATTTCCTACCCTCCTCCAAAAGTTACATAGTGCAGTTTCTGCAGTGCTGAGCATGGAGTAGCAATGACAGAAGCTCTATACTCCTTATCACTGTTCAGTGAAGCATCTCAATCATTTTGAAGCTGTAATTTTATGGTAAAAATACTACCTAGAGTTCCTTTAAGGTCTGTTGATAACTGCTGCTGTAGCTCCACCCACAACTCCACTCTACAGATTCACTGACTCCACCCCTAATGTAAACACCATCAGAGACATATCAATCTATTTCTGTCTATAGATACCGCAGCTGTGGGTCCACCCACAATGACATTTTGACTGTCCCTGAGGTGCCAGTTTGCCCCCTTGGCACAGCTCCCCCAAGAGGTTTGGGCCTTTCCTCATGGCCATGTGGTGGCTGAAAAAACACCTTTTAGTAAAACATGCGCTTTGGCTTGTTTTAGTCTTTGCCAGCCCGTAAACTACGCTTCTGCTGTATCCCACAGTGTCTGTAGTTAATGTACAGGCACGATCCCATTCTCTGTGTGTGTTTACACAGAGAGGGAGTAAAGTGCTGAGTCTGACTTTAACTTCCTCACAGGATGAGAGTCACATGGCCAGGTCAAAATACACTTTTTGAAGAAAGCTCCGTTTACTGAAGCAGGACCTTCACACCACCACAGAGGTGAGGATTTATACACTGCCCTTGTTTAGAGCAATGTTAGTTCATTATTAATATAGAAGTGATACATATTCTGTGTAATGTCAACATAGAAAAACAGTGTCATGATTTTAACACAGGGTTAAGGTACTGTACGTTTTATTTACTCCTAACAAACTGGTTTTGCTTTTAGTTCTTGGATAAACGGGATCTATACAATAAAAAAGGTCATTTCGTATTTGATAATCACTATCTATAATTAAATATCAATCTTTTAGTGAGAAATATTGAATAATTGTCACGCCTTCGTCCTGTCAGTTTGTTGTCCCCGCCATGTGCTTTATTTGCACATGGCTCTGTTTTGTTTATGTTCGAGTCTCCGCCTTTGTTCCGCCTCCTCGTCCGTGTTATGTGTTACCCGTCCTCGTTATCTGTCCAGGTGTGTCTCGTTTGTGTTGGTATTTAAGCTCTCTTGTCTCGTGTCCTGTTTGTCGTTCATTTCACATTCTCATTTATCCTTTCTCATGTCAGTCATGTTATCTGTCTGTCTCCGTAGTTTCTCTCGTCGTCGTTTCGCTCCCCAGTCTAGTCTGTCTAAGTGTTAGTTTAGTTTCATTTCGTGTTGTGTTGTAACTACTGTTTCCTGTCATTGTTTTGTTATTTCTTTCATTATAATTAAAATACCGTGTTTTAGCAAATGCGTCCGCCTCCGTCAGTCCGCTCCGTGAATCCTGACAGAATGAACGACCCTCAGGACGCAGCTAGCACGGACTATTACATCAAAGGTTGTGCCGTTCGCCGGACTCCATTCCGCACAGGCCACAAAGATCCTGTGGAGGAGGCTTTGAAAGCGGCCTCGGAATGGAGTCGCCGGCTCCAGCTCCTGCCTGGCGCTGTTCCGGATCCTATAGCGGTGGAGTCGACTCGGGAATCGAGTCGTTGCGCCAGCGGGAGTCGAAAGAGTCGGCGGAAGAACCGTGCTGGAGTTCCCCCCTCGCTGGAGGATTACCCCCTCAGGTCCGGGGAAATTTTTGGGGGGGCGTTAAGGGTAGGGGCTGTTAGCCTCACCTCCGTACCTCTGAGGCCTGAGGCTAACAGGGGCGCACCTCGAGGTGATCTAATGGGTGCGCCTGTGAAACCCCCTAAACCCTTTACAGCTCCAGCGCGAGCCCGGCGAGCAGCACAAACCCCTGTCCTCGAGAGCGCGGCGCGCGGCTCTCCTGTCTTCGTGAGCGCGACGCGCGCCTCTCCTGCCTCCGTGGACGTCGTCGCAGGTCCCCCTGCCTCCGTGGACGACGTCGCAGGTTCCCCTGCCTCCGTGGACGACGTCGCAGGTTCCCCTGCCTCCGAGGACGACGTCGCTGCAGGTTCCCCTGCCTCCGAGGACGACGTCGCTGCAGGTTCCCCTGCCTCCGAGGACGACGTCGCTGCAGGTTCCCCTGCCTCCGAGGACGACGTCGCTGCAGGTTCCCCTGCCTCCGAGGACGACGTCGCTGCAGGTTCCCCTGCCTCCGAGGACGACGTCGCTGCAGGTTCCCCTGCCTCCGAGGACGACGTCGCTGCAGGTTCCCCTGCCTCCGAGGACGACGTCGCTGCAGGTTCCCCTGCCTCCGAGGACGACGTCGTTGCAGGCTCCCCTGCCTCCGAGGACGACGTCGTTGCAGGCTCCCCTGCCTCCGAGGACGACGTCGCTGCAGGCTCCCCTGCCTCCGAGGACGACGTCGCTGCAGGCTCCCCCGCCTCCGAGGACGACGTCGCTGCAGGCTCCCCCGCCTCCGAGGACGACGTCGCTGCAGGCTCCCCTGCCTCCGAGGACGACGTCGCTGCAGGCTCCCCTGCCTCCGAGGACGACGTCGCTGCAGGCTCCCCTGCCTCCGAGGACGACGTCGCTGCAGGCTCCCCTGCCTCCGAGGACGACGTCGCTGCAGGTTCCCCTGCCTCCGAGGAGGACGTTGCAGGTTCTCCTGTCTCAGTGATGGCGGCACCCGCCGCTCCAGTGTCCGTGATGGCGGCACCCGCCGCTCCTGTCTCGGTGATGGCGGCACCCGCCGCTCCAGTGTCCGTGATGGCGGCACCCGCCGCTCCAGTGTCCGTGATGGCGGCACCCGCCGCTCCAGTGTCCGTGATGGCGGCACCCGCCGCTCCAGTGTCCGTGATGGCGGCACCCGCCGCTCCAGTGTCCGTGATGGCGGCACCCGCCGCTCCAGTGTCCGTGATGGCGGCACCCGCCGCTCCTGTCCCGGTGATGGCGGCACCCGCCGCTCCAGTGTCCGTGACGGCGGCACCCGCCGCTCCAGTGTCCGTGACGGCGGCACCCGCCGCTCCTGTCCCCGTGACTATGGCGGCTCCCGCCGCTCCTGTCCCCGTGACTATGGCGGCTCCCGCCGCTCCTGTCCCCGTGACTATGGCGGCTCCCGCCGCTCCTGTCCCCGTGACTATGGCGGCTCCCGCCGCTCCTGTCCCCGTGACTATGGCGGCTCCCGCCGCTCCTGTCCCCGTGACTGTGGCTACGGCCTCTCCTGTCCCCGTGACTGTGGCTACGGCCTCTCCTGTACCCGTGACTGTGGCTACGGCCTCTCCTGTCCCCGTGACTGTGGCTACGGCCTCTCCTGTCCCCGTGACTGTGGCTACGGCCTCTCCTGTACCCGTGACTGTGGCTACGGCCTCTCCTGTACCCGTGACTGTGGCTACGGCCTCTCCTGTACCCGTGACTGTGGCTACGGCCTCTCCTGTACCCGTGACTGTGGCTACGGCCGCTCCTGTCCCCGTGACTGTGGCTACGGCCTCCCCTGTCCATGTCCGTAGGTCGGCCCGAAGGACTTCAGGGCCGATCCCCAGAACTGTGCCCAGGCTGGTTCCTCAGACTGCCACACAGACATTAGCCAGTCCTGGGCACCCCCCTGTTACTTTGGTTCCATTGTCTGTCCCTGTCCTGGTTCCCGTCTCTGTCCTTGTCCCTGTACCCGTTTCTGCCTTTGTGTCTGTCCCGGTCCCTGTCACTGTGTTTGTGTCTGTCCCCCTGAATGTCTTGGTCCCTGTTCCCCTACCTAGTCCAGTCCAGTTTCCTGTGAGTCCTGTCCAGTTCCCTGTCAGCCCTGTCCAGTCTATGTTTCAACCCCCTGTCCAGTCTCAAGTCTCGTCTCCTCTCCAGTCCCCGTTTCAACCCTCGGTCCTGTCTCCATTCCAGTCCCCTGTCCTGTCTCCTGCCCATGTCCAGTCTTTGGTCCCCAAACATGTCCAGTCCCCTGTTAGTCCTGTCCAGGCCCCATTTCAACCCTATGTCCCGTCTCCTGTCCAGTCCTTGTTTCAACCCTCTGTCTCGTCTCCTGTCCAGTCCACTGTCCCCAAACATGTCAAGTCACGGTATCCATCCCGCGTTCAGTCACCTGTCCCGTCTCCTGTCCAGTCTCATGTCCAGTCCCCTGTTAGTCCTGTCCAGTCTCTGTTTCAGACCCCTGTCCAGTCTCATGTCCAGTCCCCTATTAGTCCTGTCCAGTCCCCGTTTCAACCCTCTGTCCTGTCTCATGTCCAGTCTCCGTATCCGTCTAGTGTCATGTCACCTGTCCTGTCTTCTGTCCAGTCACATACCCCTGTCCAGTCTAATGTTCCTATCCTGTCCAGTGTCTTGTCACCAGTCTCTGCTCCCGTCCAGTCCCAGCACCCGGTCCTGTCATCAGTCCCGTCTCCATTCCAGTCCCCTGTTCATGTCCAGTCTTCTGTCCCCAAATGTGTCCAGTCTCCGTATCCGTCCCACGTTCAGTCCCCTGTCTTGTCTCCAGTCCAGTCTCCCGTCAATTCCCATGTGTCCACTCCTGTCCTGTCCAGTCCGTTCTCGTCTCTTGTGGCCCCCCTTTGTCAGTCTCCTGTCATGTCCCATGTCCCGTCTAGTATATTCGGTCCTGTCGTGTCCCCAGCTCCTGTGTCTGTTCCCGTCCTGTCCTGAGTCCTGTCACCCGTTGGTTTGTTGTCCTGTCTTGTTTTCCGTGCCCTCTCCTGTGCCAGCTCCTGGGGGGTTTAGGAGTACGCGCCCAGGAGTTGCGCGTTCTTGGGGGGGGCATCTGTCACGCCTTCGTCCTGTCAGTTTGTTGTCCCCGCCATGTGCTTTATTTGCACATGGCTCTGTTTTGTTTATGTTCGAGTCTCCGCCTTTGTTCCGCCTCCTCGTCCGTGTTATGTGTTACCCGTCCTCGTTATCTGTCCAGGTGTGTCTCGTTTGTGTTGGTATTTAAGCTCTCTTGTCTCGTGTCCTGTTTGTCGTTCATTTCACATTCTCATTTATCCTTTCTCATGTCAGTCATGTTATCTGTCTGTCTCCGTAGTTTCTCTCGTCGTCGTTTCGCTCCCCAGTCTAGTCTGTCTAAGTGTTAGTTTAGTTTCATTTCGTGTTGTGTTGTAACTACTGTTTCCTGTCATTGTTTTGTTATTTCTTTCATTATAATTAAAATACCGTGTTTTAGCAAATGCGTCCGCCTCCGTCAGTCCGCTCCGTGAATCCTGACAATAATCCATACTTTAAAAAAGGTTATTACTCTTTGCAGGTGTACACTAATTGCCCACTTTAAATCAGAGATATATTGAGATCAGAATTATATAAATAGGTTCATATTTATTATATCCATTATTTTTTACATTGATTTGGACAGTGATTGTATTTAACTTTTAATGTGAGAACTGGATAGGTCCAGGAAATAAGGATAAATACACTGCATGCCGGGGCGGCATGGTGGCGCTGCAGGTAGTGTTGCAGTCACACAGCTCTAGGGGTCTGGTTGTGGGTTCGATTCCCACTCAGGGTGTCTGTCTGTGAGGAGTGTGGTGTGTTCTCCCTGTGTCTGTGTGGGTTTCCTCCGGGTGACTGTCTGTGAGGAGTGTGGTGTGTTCTCTCTGTGTCTGCGTGGGTTTCCTCCGGGTGACTGTCTGTGAGGAGTGTGGTGTGTTCTCTCTGTGTCTGCATGGGTTTCCTCCGGGTGACTGTCTGTGAGAGTGTTGTGTGTTCTCCCTGTGTCTGCGTGGGTTTCCTCCAGGTGATGGTCTGTGAGGAGTGTAATGTGTTCTCCCTGTGTCTGTGTGGGTTTCCTCCGGGTGCTCCGGTTTCCTCCCACAGTCCAAAAACACACGTTGGTAGGTGGATTGGCGACTCAATCGAGGTTCATGTTATACAATCTCATTTTAGCAGATGGAGGAAACGTGCATCTTTAGATCTGCGCTGCTCTTTGAGAAGGTGCCCACTGGCAGAAGCAAAGACAAGTCCACATTTGAGTGCATGGAGTGGTTCTGCAATAATCTTTACATCGGATTAAAAGATGGCGTGGTTCTGTATCTGAATGTGGGGAGGTGGAGTGGTGGAGAACAGCCTGAACGAGTCCGAGAGGTGGGCAGGAGGCAGATGGGCCGGGGAGGAGCCGTTATCCAGCTGAAGGTTCTGCCAGTTCTCAACCATCTTCTGGTTTTCTGGGACAGCTCCATCACAGTGTTAAATATGTTCTCTCTGGAGCCCATCCCAGGCCTGAAGAAGATCCAGAATATCTCTGTGTTCGGTGTCAGCGAAACTGACACCCTCTTGCAGCCAGAGGTGGGTAGCGACTTGTTACATTTACTCAAGTAAAGTACAAACACTGAAAAGAGCAGCTGACGTGAAAGACGAGCAGTCAAACATTTTCTCCATTGAGTTTTCCTTCACATTCTGAAACATTATTTTAAACATGACTGCCCCCATGTGGGGGACCCACTCTATGGAGCAAAAGGTGGTTACAGAGCCTTCATCTTGTGTAGGCAAAAATAGTTGTTGACCTGATACAAGTAATGGAAGCCACACTTATCCATTCTTCCACCCAAATATAAATACTTTAACTTAAAAACGTCTTGGATTTAGGCTTCTCACCTCGCCTCTGCTTTCTCTCAGCCTGTGTTCGTGAGCCTCATCACAGCCTCGTCCAGACGCCGAGCTCTGAGCGTGCACCACATATATGTGGACAGATGGGAGACAGTGGGCCATGTGGCTCTGCCTCAGGACCCTGTGGCTCTGGGTGTGTGTGAGAGCTGTGTGTGTGTGGCCACGAGCGACAGATACATCCTCCATGACCACGTAATTCAGAACACACTCCACCTGTTCACACACAACCACGGCAAACGCAACATCATCGTGAAGGAAAGCGGGAAAAGAGAGTTCCTCCTTAATGGGCCTGGGAATCTGGGTGAGGCCTGTTCTCAAACACACAAACATTACTTTTATTTTTTTAAGTTTCACAGCATGCATCTTTGTCTGAACTCTCTTTTGTCTGGCAAAAATCACCTGGTTTTTAGGTATAGTTTTGTATTATTCTGAAAGCTTTTAGACTATTCATATTTAGCCCCACAAATTATTCAGTATCTACTATGAATTATTCAGAAACAAATATGAATTAAGTACCTAAAATGAATTATTCACTATCTAATATAAATTATTCAGTATCTAATATGAATTATCAAGTACATGATATTATTAATTCAGTATCTAATATGAATTATTCAGTATCTAATATGAATTATCAAGTACGTTATATCATTAATTCAGTATTGACTATAAATTATTCAGTATCTAATATGATTTATTAAGTACATTATATTATTAATTCAGTATTGACTATAAATTATTCAGCTTCTACTAAGAATTATTCAGAAACAAATATGAATTATGTACCTAATATGAATTATTCAGTATCTACTATGAATTATTAAGTACATGATATTATTAATTCAGTATTGACTATCAATTATTAAGTACATTATATTATTAATTCAGTATTGACTATCAATTATTAAGTACATTATATTATTAATTCAGTATTGACTAAATTATTCAGTATCTTATATGAATTATCAAGTACATGATATTATTAATTCAGTATTGACTATGAATTATTCAGAAACAAATGTGAATTATTAAGTGCATAATATTATTAATTCAGTATTCGCTATGAATTATTCAGTATCTAGTACTGAATATTATGCATCTATTATGAATTATTCAGAACCTACTATGAGTTAATCAATGGCTCAAATGAAATACCTAAACATTCAGATTAGATACTGACTGTAAATTCTGTTTTATTCACATTAGACCCTGAATTATCCAGCACCTGCTATGAATTATTCAGTTTGTAATATGAATGACACAGTAACTACTGTAGTTACTCAATAATTCATTATGAATTTTGAATAGAGGCAAAATAACTAAATGAAACAAAATCAGAAAAAAACCCATAGCCTTTTATTATCCTCTGGCTTATAGTAGTGCTTGTAAATATAAATTGAGGCCTTACACTCCCAAATCCACCCACCAAGACACTGTCACCACAGTATACACCCTCAGTCAAAACCCTACATGGATTTATAAACCAGCTGACATTTGTCCAGGGATGTTTGTGACGAAGGATGGTGTATCTGAGCATCCTCCTGTCCAGTGGCCTGAAGGAGTTCTGGACGCAGCAGTACATTTCCCTTATGTCCTGGCACTGCAGAGTCAGATGGTTTTTATCTACAGCATTCTGGACCAGAAGCTCAAACAGAGTGTTTCCGTACACAACGCCAAAGCTCTCCTCTCCTCCACAGGTAAATCTGCTCAATGGTCAGCGTGGCCAACTGGCTTAAAGGAACATTCAGTTATTTTTACCTAGAAGTAAATGTAGTAAACACTATTTATGCCAGTGATTCTGTTTATTTATTTTGGTATAAAGTGTAGCTCATATGAGGTGGAGAACCACATTGCTTTGTTGTCCCTGAATGAACTAGTTTACAGTTTCATAGAGTGGGTCCTCCACATGGGGGCGGCCATGTCTATATAGGAATTGTACAGAACTGTACAGAACACATCAAGGACACAAAGGATCAGTATAAAAGCTGTTTCAAAAAGGGAAGTAGAAACTGGAGGAGTGACTGGTGATTATATAAAAATAAATACATTAAGATTTATTAATAAATAAATAAATAAAATAATAAAAAAAGATACAGCAGGGTCTTAAAAATGTCCAATATTCTTTAAATAGGTTTAGGTTCAGTGTTGTATTTTTTCAGTTCTTTGTGAGGTTTAATCTCAGACATTTGGACCTCACTGCAGGTGTACGGTAACAGATTTTAACCCATCTGTTACTGTACCGTGTATAAGCCTCCCTCTATATCACTCATCACTGATCAGAACTGCTGTTGACCAGTGTCACTGTAATGTGGAGTTCCACCTAAAAATCTTCAGGGCAAATATAAGAGCCACTCTATGGTCAGAAACTTGTCAAACTGCACATTCAAAGGTATTTACAGTACAACAGCAAAGTGGAGCTACCAGGGAAGTGTTTCCGATAAAGTGGCCACTATGTGTTAAAAGTTAAAACTGATGACTGTTGTTTGCTCCTGTGTAGAAGGTGTGTTTGTAGTGTGTGAGAGGGAGATCCACTGTCTGACTCAGAGCCCTCTGGAGGACCAGGTTGAAGGCCTTCTGGCGAACGAGCGACTGGACGAGGCTCTGACTCTGCTGGACGGCGTCCAAACACGTCTGCCTCCGGACTCTTATGAGGTAGGAAAGAGATTTAATCCTGATCCTCTTTGGATATGTAAGTAAAGCATAATCCACTGCACGGCAGGGCACGCACCTCACAATTATCACCTCCTCCGTGGCTTCGGATGAACACTTCCTTCATATTAATGAGCAGCGAAGCCCTAAAAACATTTGAGGATCTCCATTTATAGTTATGTTGAATATACGGTGTCTCTAAAGGACGTGATGTCATCAGATCAGCGGGGTTAAGCAGCTGGCTTTTTGAGCTGATTATAAACACATCACAGGAGCCATTTGGCGACAGATGCCGATTTAATTCCACCATTACCAGCTCTTAAAGTAACAGCCCAAGATTTCATTTGCAGTTGTTCATCTGTTACTTAAATCATCTTACTGTTTTGTTGTTATTAATAGAGGATCTCTTTTTATGTTTTCTAATGTTTCTCATTTAGAACATGCACAGGAACATTATCTGCACGTCCGGATGGATACATTTCTACAGAGAAGCTTTTCCTGAAGCCGAAGAGCTTTTCATGTAATGTCTTCATGCCATTTTTAATGATTATTTTGCATAAGAAAGGTATCACACTCTCAGATCTTCTTCCACTGGACCTCTCACCATTCCCTCCGCAAATCTCCACCGCTTGTGTGTCCAAGCTTTCTCCATGCCTCTGGAAATGTCTCCCGTTATACATCCCAGACACAAACTCCCTGTCTCTGCTCAAACCAATCTTAAAACACGCCTGATTTCTCTTGTAAATACCCTGTCTGTGTCCTTAATCCACTGCACTATAACTCATCTAGAGGAAGCTGGTCATGTAGCATATCAAAACATAAAAGGGTGTCCTGTGGTAACCTATATATATATATATATATGAATACCATAAGTGGACCTTTACCATAATACAACAAATATAGTGCCCCCTAGTGGAGCAAACAATCAATGTGAGTGAGTATGTGGGAAAATATAGAAAATATAGTGCAGTTCCTACCATCGATAGATAGATGTATAGATGTATAGATAGATAGACAGATGTATAGATAGACAGATGTAAAGATAGATAGATGTATAGATAGATAGACAGATAGATAGAGACAGACAGATAGATAGATAGATAGATAGATAGATAGATAGATATATAGACAGACAGATGTATAGACAGATGTATAGATATATAGACAGACAGACAGACAGACAGACAGACAGATAGATAGATAGATAGATAGATAGACAGATGTATAGACAGATGTATAGATATATAGACAGACAGACAGACAGACAGATAGATAGATAGACAGATAGACAGATAGATGTATAGATAGATATATAGACAGACAGACAGATAGATAGATGTATGTATAGATAGATAGACAGAGACAGACAGACAGACAGATAGATGTATAGATAGACAGACAGACAGACAGACAGACAGACAGACAGACAGACAGACAGACAGACAGACAGACAGACAGACAGACAGACAGACAGACAGACAGACAGACAGACAGACAGACAGACAGACAGACAGACAGACAGATGTATAGATAGATAGACAGAGACAGACAGACAGACAGATAGATGTATAGACAGACAGACAGATAGATAGATGTATAGACAGACAGACAGATAGATAGACAGACAGACAGACAGACAGACAGACAGACAGACAGACAGACAGACAGACAGACAGACAGACAGACAGACAGACAGACAGATAGATAGACAGATAGACAGACAGACAGATATGCAAAAATATAACAGAGAAACAAAGTAAATAATATAATTAATAAGTAAATATATGAATGTATAATAATATATAAAGTGACCGTGTAATTGAGGTACAACCAATTCCATGAAGTGCTTCACATCTAAATGTGCAGGATATGGACCCTTTAAAGATATTTCTAAAATAAACATGTACACATGTGGACTGTTTACAGTAAAAGTGGCCTGGACCCGAGGGAAATCATCAGCCTTTACCCCGAGATGACTGTGCTCAGTTCTGACTTTAAATCCCAGCGTCCACTGGTGAGTAATGCTAAAGATCTGTGGACACTGAGCAAGGAGGACTGGACAACCTTTCAGCAGTACCTCAGCTTCCTCTGTCATTTCCTAAGAGAGATTCGGGGGACCACCCAGGGCCAGGTCTGTCCTCAGGACAT
>NC_089800.1:87159401-87204401 GCF_029633855.1 Hoplias malabaricus
CAGTGCTGCTGGAGTTGATAAAAACTTCAGTTTCACTGCAGTGCTCAGAATGATCTACTGAAGGGTTTTAAAAAGTATGCAGAGCAAAGGGAGGCCAGTGGAGCTATCAAATGGACAGTGAGTAAAAAACAGGGTGGTCATTTCATGGATATTCGGTTTATTTGTAATGTATCCATGCCACGCCCATTCCCAATGACACAGACTACAAATCATCCAGTTGGAAGAGTAGTCATTTGCATATTTCATATAAGCACAGCCTTATATCGTGAAGCCAAACATGTTATAAATGTGACTTTAGCTTCACTCAGTCTCTCCCAGACATTACAGGAGTGTTTCAGATTGGTTTGTTTTCTCTGTGCGGCGCCATACAAGCCAGCCAATCAGAATAGAGCTCATTTGCATATTGTGTCTTAAAGACACAGCAATAAAAACCAGCCTGTTTGATTTTAGGGGATGCAAACAGAGGCCAGAAAATGCTAGAACTCTCACTGGTTTTGTGCGCAAGTGACACAATCATGGTTTAAAGGGACTACGCAAGAAAAATGTAGGACATGGGCCCTTTACAAAGAGCAGGCCCAAGTTTGCTGTCCATAAGAACCACAGAGTGTTTGATTCTCTCCTTCAGCCACCATTAACTGCATTTCTTCTGCCCACAGATGGAAGCAACACAACAAAAGGTCAGACTGGACAGAAGCTGTGTGTGTGAGTGTTGTCGGCGGCAGCTCTCTGGGCCTGGGTTTCTGCGAAGGAAGAGTGGTGAGCTCATCCACACACACTGCTACTTTGCAGAAAACCACTGAGAGCCAATGGGAGATTTACACAGAGCCGAACTGAGACAACGGCCTGGGGAAGAACGGCCTTGGTGTTAAAAATGTAAAGATAAATGAAACAATAGAAAAGGTCCTAATCGACCTGAAATAAGTCGTATGTTCATTAAAATCCACTGAAATTTAAGGATGGGTGTTTTTTTTGCTGTTCTACAAAGTTATATTTTGTGCTCATTCCCGAATGGAGTCCTAAGCCTTGAGATGTGTGTGATTTGCAGCCTTTACATTCATTCCTTCATTATCTGTAACCCTTATCCAGTTCAGGGTCACGGTGGGTCCAGAGCCTACCTGGAATCATTGGGTGCAAGGCGGGAATACACCCTGGAGGGGGCGCCAGTCCTTCACAGCAACACACACACACACACATTCACTCACACCTACGGACACTTTTGAGTCACCAATCCACCTACCAACGTGTGTTTTTGGACTGTGGGAGGAAACCGGAGTACCCGGAGGAAACCCACGCAGACACAGAAAGAACACACCACACTCCTCACAGACAGTCACCCGGAGGAAACCCACACAGACACAGGGAGAACACACCACACTCCGCACAGACAGTCACCCGGAGGAAACCCACACAGACACAGAGAGAACACACCACACTCCTCACAGACAGTCACCCTGAGGAAACCCACACAGACACAGAGAGAACACACCACACTCCTCACAGACAGTCACCCGGAGCGGGAATCGAACCCACAACCTGCAGGTCCCTGGAGCTGTGTGACTGCGACACCTACCTGCTGCGCCACCGTGCCGCCCAGCCTTTACATTGTATTTTTTATTTTTTTGGGGGGAATCTACAGCAGCTCAGTTCAGATCCCAACAGAACACACCTAAGTCACAGCTTCCAAATGAATACATATTCATTCATATTCAGATCTTAGTACCTTTCTCTCTGATATATTGGTCAGATCTGAACAGTCATCATCTTTTTCTTAAGCAGAAATCCTTGTGGTTTTAACTGAAGGTTGCTTTAAGGACATAAAACACGAGCAGTGGTTCCTATCACTCCTTACCACACGTGCAATATTCAGGACTGGAATTTGGAGGTCAATAGTAACGTGCCTCAAAACTGCATGGAAAACAAGTCAAACAAAGCTATGGGCAAGAATTTAAACTTTAGAAAACATGCCAAATTGTACATTCTTAAATACATCAGTCTATTGGTATCATACAATGTAAACAAATCTATTAGATATAAAAAGTACTCCAGGAAACCAGTATTTTAACCATCACACCATTGCTGTATCTATATGTGTTCACATCCCTACACTGACATTTTACATTTTAAATGTGTAGATGTTTATGGGAAAGAACATGCCTCCCCTCGGGAAGGAGGACGGTCTATGACTGAGCGAGCCATTTATTCCCACACAGACATACAGCAAACTCCAAATAAACAGCCTTTCTCTGGAAACCAAGCAAACAACCTTCTCAGTTTCTTTCACTCTCCTCTTCCTCCTCCCCTCAGCTGTTTATACCTGTCAGTGCTTCCCTCACCAGGTGTTTCTCATTGGGAGTGTGCCGACAGGTATTCAGACAGAGCCGAATCAAGGGAGAAGAATCGTGGCCACGGTCCCACCTCGGTTTTTGTGGCTTGGGGCTTGGCTCTGAGCCCCACCTCCAGGGTCAGAGCTCTGGCTGTCTCCCAGTCTCCTTTCCTCGCCAGGGAGGTGGGGCCTGGCCCATGGTGTGGCTTTAATGACCCCCCCATCTGTCTGCCCTCTGGGTGCTTGTGTCTCAATGACGCAATTAACTCAGAGAAGGTTTATCTTAGTAATCTGTACATCTCTGCAAACTGTCAGGTCAGCATTATAGAGGAGATAATTACTTACTCAGACAACAGAAATGACTCGTTAAAAGAAGGGGACACCAGATAAAAGCTACAGTTGGGATCCTGTGTCTGACTAAAAGAGATTAAAAATTAATTCATCCATTGTCTGTAACCACTTATCCAGTTCAGGGCCCCGGTGGGTGCGGAGCCTACCCAGAATCAATGGAAGCAAGACACTTACACATTGGGACACTTTTGAGTCACCAATCCACCTACCAACGTGTTTTTAGACTGTGGGAGGAAACCCACGCAGACACAGGGAGAACACACCACACTCCTCACAGACAGTCACCCAGAGGAAACCCACCCAGACACAGGGAGAACACACCACACTCCTCACAGACAGTCACCCGGAGGAAACCCACACAGACACAGGGAGAACACACCACACTCCTCACAGACAGTCACCCGGAGGAAACCCACGCAGACACAGGGAGAACACACCACACTCCTCACAGACAGTCACCCGGAGGAAACCCATGCAGACACAGGGAGAACACACCACACTCCTCACAGACAGTCACCCGGAGGAAACCCACGCAGACACAGGGAGAACACACCACACTCCTCACAGAGAGTCACCTAACTTACAGACTTCATTGTCTGTAAGCGCTTATCCAGTTCGTGGTGGATCTGGAGCCTACCCGCAATCACTGGGCGCTAGGCAGGATCAGACCCTGGAGGGGGCACCAGTCCTTCACAGGGCGACACACTCACACCTATGGACACTTTTGAATCATTAATCCACCTACCAACGTGTGTTTTTGAACTCTATTAACAGATCAGTGGAGTGGGTGATGTTAAGGGCTGGTTGACACCACAGCGATTTTTAGCGGTTTTAAAATGTATTAAATGTAAATGAATATTGTGTAACAAGATTTCACATTATTAATATTTGTGAAGTCATAGAAATTTTTTAAATTAATGAATTCTGACAGAACTATGACAGAAAATCCAACATAATACAACAGATAACATTAAAAACCTTTTGATAATTAGAAAGCCATTAACAGCTTGTTGCAGTTGATGTGTTATTTTTGGTTTTAACTTGGTTCTATAAGAGTCCACTAGTGTAAGTTTTATGTAACACATTCTGTAATACAAACAAACAATAAAACCTTTAAATATATTGCCTTAATGCTTAGACTTTGTTTTATTGATTTTTGTTGGTGTTTGTGCCGTTCCTGGTTTTATTAATTTTCATGAAGAAATGTCCAATGTGAAAAGATGTTCACGGATTACGGCCTTCCACGTAAACTTTTCTGACACTGTGTGAGTGAATAAACCGAATCATAAACATCTCAGCATCTTATTTGCTCCCACAGAACTGTTTTGGCTGCGAGTTGTCCCACCACGGCTAGACCTCGCAGACTCAGACTATACACTAAAACACCACCTCACATGAATAAGATCTCAGTAAAGACTTCAAGGGAATGAAAAAATAAATCAAGCTCATAAAAATACTCCTCATGGGGCTTGATATATGATGCAGAGACTGTGGTACTGTGTGTTACCAGAAGAACAGCAGAAGGTCCACGGAAATATGTATTCTCCTGAATCAGGGTTAACCCATACACTCAGAAAAAACATTATTGTCACTAAAGGTACAGCAACACAATTTTTCATTCATTCATTCATTATCTGTAACCCTTATCCAGTTCAGGGTCGCGGTGGCTCCAGAGAGTACCTGGAATCATTGGGCACAAGGCAGTAATACACCCTGGAGGGGGCGCCAGTCCTTCACAGGGCAACACACACACACACACATTCACTCACACCTACGGACACTTTTGAGTCTCCAATCCACCTACCAACGTGTGTGTTTTGGAGCGTGGGAGGAAACTGGAGCACCAGGAGGAAACCCACGCAGACACAGGGAGAACACACCACACTCCTCACAGTCACCCAGAGGAAACCCACGCAGACACAGAGAGAACACACCACACTCCTCACAGACAGTCACCCGGAGGAAACCCACGCGGACACAGGGAGAACACACCACACTCCTCACAGACAGTCACCCGGAGGAAACCCACGCGGACACAGGAAGAACACACCATACTCCTCACAGACAGTCACACGGAGGAAACCCACACGGACACAGGGAGAACACACCACACTCCTCACAGACAGTCACCCGGAGGAAACCCACGCGGACACAGGGAGAACACACCACACTCCTCACAGACAGTCACCCGGAGGAAACCCACGTGGACACAGGGAGAACACACCACACTCCTCACAGACAGTCACCCGGAGGAAACCCATGCGGACACAGGGAGAACACACCACACTCCTCACAGACAGTCACCCGAAGGAAACCCATGCGGACACAGGGAGAACACACCACACTCCTCACAGACAGTCACCCAAAGGAAACCCACGCGGACACGGGGAGAACACTCAACACAATTTTAAAATCTTAAATTTTAAAACCCTTGAGGATACCACTACAGTGACAGCAAAAGGACACCACATTAATGTCTCCTTAATATCTGTGTAGTGTCTCCTGGATGACACTGAGATCAGATGGAGGGACAATTGAGACTACAGCTTGTCTCCCCTGCTGCTCGGATGTTTCTCCTGAGAGAGAGAGAGTGTCCAGGAATATCCCGTGTCTCTTCTTGAGTTTGACTGGAGGTCTCAGTGCTGAGATATTAACAGTTCTGTTCATCTGCCGCTGAACTAAAGACCGTGCCCCACAATTTCTCACCAGTGTTCAGAGCCAGCTCAGTTTTGATGCTGTAAATAGTTGCAGTTTGTATCTAGACAAAAGCGCCTCGTGTCTCTTTTTCGTCTGATGCCGCTTCTTCATTAAGTCTCCTGAGTCATCACTTTTAAGATATAAGACTTTCCTCTGTAAGTACTTCAAAGCCCTGCCCTCCCGCCTTGATCCCTGAAACTTTCCACTGACGGAGCGTGCTCAATACTTCCACAACACAGCACTGTGTATAAAAATATAAATATATACAAGCAGTTTTATTCCAACCTGTGTTTTGGTTTTTTTTTTAATGCAACATCACAGGCCGCACACTGAAGGCCCAAATAAACTAAAACACAGCTTGTTTTGCCAGTTCATCCATCAAGTGTAACTCTTCCTCCTGCAGCTCTGCAGTTACAGCTGATGAAAAGTGGAAGCGAGGCTGTGCTGTTTTTATTTCTCTGCTCTTGTGCGCTTTGGAAGTAAACAGCAAAGGCGCTGCCACTCGAAGCAGCTTCAGGCCTTTTTAGTGTACATACAGCTAGTGTGAATGTGTCGTTGTTGGGGACAGGGATTGTTCTTACTTGTATTTAGCTTGTATATTGAAGACTGAGTGCCAATAGGGCGGCATGGTGGCGCAGCAGGTAGGTGTCGCAGTCACACAGCTCCAGGGACCTGGAGGTTGTGGGTTCGATTCCCGCTCCGGGTGACTGTCTGTGAGGAGAGTGGTGTGTTCTCCCTGTGTCTGCGTGGGTTTCCTCCCACAGTCCAAACACACACGTTGGTAGGTGGATTGGAGACTCAAAAGTGTCCGTAGGTGTGAGTGTGTGAGTGAATGTGTGAGTGTGTGTTGCCCTGTGAAGGACTGGCGCCCCCTCCAGGGTGTATTCCCGCCTTGTGCCCAATGATTCCAGGTAGGCTCTGGACCCACCGCGACCCTGAACTGGATAAGGGTTACAGATAATGAATTATTATAATTATTATTATTATTATTATTAAGAGCACTGATGCATTTGACCACATGGATTATGTGTAGGTTCTGATTCGCTAAAATGCCTTTAACCCTGTGAAATTAGTGCAGTTTCTGAACTTTTTGAGGACCCTAAACGACTGCTTATTCTCCTTGAAGATAGAAACGACCCTGTTTGATTTAATAGTCTTTCTTTCTGTGGGTATGAGCACTTGTAGGACCTGATCTGCTGTAAAATAGCATTTGTTCTTGTAGTTTTTTTATGTGAGAACTCGTAAAATAAAAATGTCAACGTGCAAGGAAAACGTGGATATGGCAACCTCTTAAACATGGCAGCACAACTTCATGTCCATTTTAAATGAAGTAAATTATTTAGTTCTACCTTAAAGGGTGCAGCAGTTAACGGTACGTTTACTTTTTCTCGAGCTCATAAATCAAAAACACATCGCCCTCACAAGGTGAACCCAGTCTTTCACTATCAGTAAACACACTTGTGTATTATATTCAAGCTCTTAAATAACCTGCTTATGAATTTAAGGAAGCAAAGACTTGAATGTATATTAATATTAATGTTTACATTAGTGTTAGAATTACCAGTGTGTGAGGAAACGTACTGTCTGAGCGTAGCACCACAATCCCCTCAGGCAGGTTTGTTTACCTCCATTTGTTTTCCCACCTCTTACCAGCTAATTAAAATAAACTCCACTGATTGGCCACAAAAGACTTGTCATCCCACAGCCCCGCCCCCATTCCGCAGGTGGCCAAATCCGTTTGGCAGTAGCTCAAGTGAAAGCCAAAGTCAAGGCGCACCGGTCTGAAGTCTTGCTTCGAGACTATTCGAGAGGTTGCCAGATCCGCATTTTCCAAACAAGTTCGGATTTTTATTTTATGAGCTCTCACATCAAAACTATAGTGTAAACTTTAGTTTTAAAGCTCTCACATTCAAACTACAGATGGTTACAAATTTTATTCTACAAGTTTTAAGTTTATGTCCTACTTATGGAGGCCCTCTTGTGGCCATTCCACCTGCGAAATGTAAATAGACTTGGATAAATGTATTTAAAATAACAAATTAAGAATTGTGCCATCCATAGGGCATCAGAATATTGAACTCCAATAATGCACAACAGTACGGCCAATCAAAACTGTTCCACTTCTAAACACACACTCAGCTGTTTGAATACTGTATTATTATTATTATATATTACAGCTCACATCTGTCTTAACGCTGCTACGTCTTGTGCAATGATCTCAATGCTTGAGCACTTTGTCACTATTCTCCAGTTTGCACGTTACACTGGTTATCACTTCACCAATGTGCAATATATTTGTTTATATATGTTCCCCTTTATATTTAAACATATGTCTCGTCTGTGCTATTATGTGACTAGTACGTGTGTGTTTTTGCTTTGTGTTTAGTTGGAGGAGCACAGGTATTCAACTATGCACTCCTGTTGTATAATCTGAATGACAACAAAGTTTACTTTGACTTTGACTTATCAGATTAACACAGAGTTCTCCTTGTTAGAAAACATGGACTGCAAAACTTCTGAAAGAGATGGAAATTGCATTGAATGTCTCCTGTGTAGAGAGGTTAGAGAACCATCCATTTAATTTTTCTTTAAAGGAACTGTAGGTGAGATGTATTATTATAATTATTATTATTATTATTATTATTATTATTATTATTATTATTGGGCGGCACGGTGGCGCAGCAGGTTAGTGTCGCAGTCACACAGCTCCAGGAACCTGGAGGTTGTGGGTTCGATTCCCGCTCCGGGTGACTGTCTGTGAGGAGTTGGTGTGTTCTCCCCGTGTCCGCGTGGGTTTCCTCCGGGTGCTCTGGTTTCCTCCCACAGTCCAAAAATCCACGTTGCAAGGTGGATTGGCGACTCGAAAGTGTCCGTGAGTGTGTGTGTGTCTGTGTTGCCCTGTGAAGGACTGGCGCCCCCTCCAGGGTGTATTCCCGCCTTGCGCCCGATGATTCCAGGTAGGCTCTGGACCCCCCGCGACCCTAAATTGGATAAGCGGTTACAGATAATGGATGGATGGATGGAACTGTAGGTGAGATGTATTATTATAATTATTATTATTATTATTATTATTATTGGGCGACACGGTGGCGCAGCAGGTAAGTGTCGCAGTCACACAGCTCCAGGGACCTGGAGGTTGTGGGTTCGAGTCCCGCTCTGGGTGACTGTCTGTGAGGAGTGTGGTGTGTTCTCCCCGTGTCTGTGTGGGTTTCCTCTGGGTGACTGTCTGTGAGGAGTGTGGTGTGTTCTCCCCGTGTCCGCGTGGGTTTCCTCCGAGTGACTGTCTGTGAGGAGTGTGGTGTGTTCTCCCCGTGTCCGCGTGGGTTTCCTCCGGGTGACTGTCTGTGAGGAGTGTGGTGTGTTCTCCCCGTGTCCGCGTGGGTTTCCTCCGAGTGACTGTCTGTGAGGAGTGTGGTGTGTTCTCCCCGTGTCCGCGTGGGTTTCCTCCGGGTGACTGTCTGTGAGGAGTGTGGTGTGTTCTCCCCGTGTCCGCGTGGGTTTCCTCCGGGTGACTGTCTGTGAGGAGTGTGGTGTGTTCTCCCCGTGTCCGCGTGGGTTTCCTCCGGGTGACTGTCTGTGAGGAGTGTGGTGTGTTCTCCCTGTGTCTGCGTGGGTTTCCTCTGGGTGACTGTCTGTGAGGAGTGTGGTGTGTTCTCTCTGTGTCTGCGTGGGTTTCCTCCGGGTGACTGTCTGTGAGGAGTGTGGTGTGTTCTCCCTGTGTCTGCGTGGGTTTCCTCTGGGTGACTGTCTGTGAGGAGTGTGGTGTGTTCTCTCTGTGTCTGCGTGGGTTTCCTCCGGGTGCTCCGGTTTCCTCCCACAGTCCAAAAACACACGTTGGTAGGTGGATTGGCGACTCGAAAGTGTCTGTAGGTGTGAGTGAATGTGTGTGTCTGTGTTGCCCTGTGAAGGACTGGCGCCCCCTCCAGGGTGTATTCCTGCCTTGCGCCAAATGATTCCAGGTAGCCTCTGGACCCACCGCGACCCTGAACTGGATAAGGGTTACAGATAATGAATGAATGAAGGAATGAATTGTTATTATTATTATTATTATTATTATTATTATTGTTGTTGTTGTTGTTGTTCCTGGGGCTCCCTATTGTGTTATTAAACTTTACATCACTTTACTGAAATCAGTGGGCAGGGGGAAAGAGGGTATGGTTTCCTACCCCCCACCAAAAGTTGTATAGTGCAGTTTCTGCAGTGCTGAGCCCAGATTGGCAGTGAAAGAGGCTCTGTTCTCCCTGTAACAACCCAGTGGATCATCACCATGATTTTCATGCTGTTATTTTAAGGTAAAAACACTACACATTGTTCCTTTAAGGAAGCGATAAGAGTTCATCTATGGATCGTTAACAGTGTGTTCATCAGGATCTGTTCTCTCTGAGCTGTGACTGGGCTTCTGTTCAGAAACAGTGGTCAGACCTGGCCTGGATCGACCTGAGAGGCGGTCATCATCAGCACATGATGGAGGGATCGATGCATTGTGGTCAGACACTCGCCTGGGTGAGCAGCCTGCTGTCCCCTGGAGACCAGCCCGGGATCTTTAATGGCTTCTGCACAGATGGTCATTTTACACACGAGGAAACAGGATGGATGCAAAAATCAACAGTTACAGAACAAATTATGGGAGAGAACCAGACACGGGTGCCGTTTTTATAAATATCTACACCACAGGCGAAGGAGAGATGGAAAAACAAGAACATTCTCTTCCACTCCAAATTTAAAAACAGACAGGACTCGAGATTCCGGTGTTTGTTTCAAAACAGTTTATTTTAACATGGTGTTGGAAAAAAGGAAAACAGTCCTGTTTGCAAACACACGTGTGCAGACCACAGCGAGGGGCACAGGATTATTGAAGGAGGTCTGCACTCCTAAGATATCTAAGATATTTACTGTCCACAAAACCAAGTGTTTCCACTCATGAATATGAAGCATTTTACTGAGAACATCAAACGTGAAGCTGAATAAGTTTAAACTCTGAGCTAGAGTACACAGTGTAAGTCTGGTTCAAGAAAATCGAGTAATTCCACTTTAATTGCACTTATTTTAAGCTAAATGTGCCGTAAATTCAAGACAAACCCTGGCACCATCAGGTAGCTCCCTAAGGATTAGCCTGAGAACTTTAAGACGAATGGCATCGCAGATGTTTTTAGAAAAGCCGCCACAAATGACTGCAGTGTGTCTCTTGTGACGCATTTTTTCAGATTCCCAGCGGTCGCCGGGAGACAGGCATAATCTTAATTTGCAACCCTCGGCTTGCAATAATGGTAAGGTACGAAGAGCGGCCTTAAAGATAGAACCTACTTTAATTTCTAGTTTCCCTAAAGGAACTAATGCCATAGCCCAGAGGAGCAGGCAGATGAATAAATAGCCCCAAAGGATGATCAAAACAGCTATTTTTTGCCTGCTATAAGCAACACTGTCATTTCCATAGCTTTCTTTACCTTTGGTTTGGGAAAAACGCCGCCAGGGGAGAGAGGGGAGAGAGAGAGGCTGAGAGAGAGACTTTTCGGGCAGAGACCACAGGCTCCCACCCAGCAGCCCAACACCAGCCACCGCCTCAATAAGAGTACAACACACACTCCACACACAAGTGTGTATAGAGTGAAAGTTGTGGGGCTCAACACATATTTCCCACCGAATATCTGTTCCTCTCACTCCTTACTGCAGTGAGGCCTCAACAGCTGCGTTCAAGTGATGTCGAAACCTGGGAAATACCAATTTTGCATCTGAACCGCTGACAAAGTCGTATTTACCACTGGGAAACTCTGGCTTCTAGATAATATATGGGTTTATGAGTTGAGACTTATATCGCACTTTTTGCCTCTTCCCCTGGAGAATCCTCTCATTATGTATGTTTCCTATAGATGGAAAATGTCATTTCAAGTTCAGATTTGTTATTATCCTTAAAAAATGTTACTTGGTGAGGAGTTTTGTTTCTAGTGGGTGTTCAGCCAAACACTGAATGTAATTAAGTCATATTTATTAATTAAACACTTGATAAATGAACAGCTGAATACAGCGAATTATCCACAGGTGTGAGTGTGTGAGTGACTGAGTGAGTGTGTGAAATGGTCAACAGGTGTGAGTGTGTGTGACTGGAAGAGTGTGAAATGGTCAACAGGTGTGAGTGTGTGTGACTGGAAGAGTGTGAAATGGTCAACAGGTGTGAGTGTGTGTGACTGGATGAGTGTGTGAAATGGTCCACAGGTGTGAGTGTGTGTGATTGGGTGAGTGTGTGAAATGGTCCACAGGTGTGAGTGTGTGTGTGACTTGGTGAGTGTGTGAAATTGTCCACAGGTGTGTGTGTGTGTGTGTTATAGGGTGAGTGTGTGAAATGGTCCACAGGTGTGTGTGTGTGTGACTGGATGAGTGTGTGAAATGGTCCACAGGTGTGAGTGTGTGTGTGACTTGGTGAGTGTGTGAAATTGTCCACAGGTGTGTGTGTGTGTGTGACTGGGTGAGTGTGTGAAATGGTCCACAGGTGTGTGTGTGTGTGACTGGATGAGTGTGTGAAATGGTCCACAGGTGTGAGTGTGTGTGTGACTTGGTGAGTGTGTGAAATTGTCCACAGGTGTGTGTGTGTGTGTGTTATAGGGTGAGTGTGTGAAATGGTCCACAGGTGAGTGTATGTGTGACTGGGTGAGTGTGTGAAATGGTCCACAGGTGTGAGTGTGTGAGTGTCTGAGTGAGTGTGTGAAATGGTCAACAGGTGTGAGTGTCTGAGTGAGTGTGTGAGTGTGTAAGTGACTGGGTGAGTGTGTGACACTTTCCACAGGTGTGTGTGTGTGTGTGACTGGGTGAGTGTGTGAAATGGTCCACAGGTGTGTGTGTGTGTGTGACTGGGTGAGTGTGTGAAATGGTCAACAGGTGTGAGTGTGTGTGACTGGGTGAGTGTGTGAAATGTTCCACAGGTGTGAGTGTGTGTGATTGGGTGAGTGTGTGAAATGTTCCACAGGTGTGAGTGTCTGAGTGAGTGTGTGAGTGACTGGATTAGTGTGTGAAATGGTCCACAGGTGTGAGTGTGTGTGACTGGGTGAGTGTGTGAAATGGTCCACATGTGTGAGTGTGTGTGACTAGGTGAGTGTGTGAAATGTTCCACAGGTGTGAGTGTCTGAGTGAGTGTGTGAGTGACTGGGTGAGTGTGTGAAATGTTCCACAGGTGTGTGTGTGTGTGTGACTGGGTGAGTGTGTGAAATGGTCAACAGGTGTGAGTGTGTGTGACTGGGTGAGTGTGTGAAATGGTCCACATGTGTGAGTGTGTGTGACTAGGTGAGTGTGTGAAATGTTCCACAGGTGTGAGTGTGTGAGTGACTGGGTGAGTGTGTGAAATGTTCCACAGGTGTGAGTGTGTGTGATTGGGTGAGTGTGTGAAATGGTCCACAGGTGTGAGTGTGTGTGACTGGGTGAGTGTGTGAAATGGTCCACAAGTGTGAGTGTGTGAATGACTGGGTGAGTGTGTGAAATGGTCCACAGGTGTGAGTGTGTGAGTGACTGGGTGAGTGTGTGAGAGGTGTGAGAGGTGAGTGTGTGAAATGGTCAACAGGTGTGAGTGTGTGTGACTGGGTGAGTGTGTGAAATGTTCCACAGGTGTGAGTGTGTGTGATTGGGTGAGTGTGTGAAATGTTCCACAGGTGTGAGTGTCTGAGTGAGTGTGTGAGTGACTGGATTAGTGTGTGAAATGGTCCACAGGTGTGAGTGTGTGTGACTGGGTGAGTGTGTGAAATGGTCCACATGTGTGAGTGTGTGTGACTAGGTGAGTGTGTGAAATGTTCCACAGGTGTGAGTGTCTGAGTGAGTGTGTGAGTGACTGGGTGAGTGTGTGAAATGTTCCACAGGTGTGTGTGTGTGTGTGACTGGGTGAGTGTGTGAAATGTTCCACAGGTGTGAGTGTCTGAGTGAGTGTGTGAGTGACTGGATTAGTGTGTGAAATGGTCCACAGGTGTGAGTGTGTGTGACTGGGTGAGTGTGTGAAATGGTCCACATGTGTGAGTGTGTGTGACTAGGTGAGTGTGTGAAATGTTCCACAGGTGTGAGTGTCTGAGTGAGTGTGTGAGTGACTGGGTGAGTGTGTGAAATGTTCCACAGGTGTGTGTGTGTGTGTGACTGGGTGAGTGTGTGAAATGGTCAACAGGTGTGAGTGTGTGTGACTGGGTGAGTGTGTGAAATGGTCCACATGTGTGAGTGTGTGTGACTAGGTGAGTGTGTGAAATGTTCCACAGGTGTGAGTGTGTGAGTGACTGGGTGAGTGTGTGAAATGTTCCACAGGTGTGAGTGTGTGTGATTGGGTGAGTGTGTGAAATGGTCCACAGGTGTGAGTGTGTGTGACTGGGTGAGTGTGTGAAATGGTCCACAAGTGTGAGTGTGTGAATGACTGGGTGAGTGTGTGAAATGGTCCACAGGTGTGAGTGTGTGAGTGACTGGGTGAGTGTGTGAGAGGTGTGAGAGGTGAGTGTGTGAAATGGTCAACAGGTGTGAGTGTGTGTGACTGGGTGAGTGTGTGAAATGTTCCACAGGTGTGAGTGTGTGTGATTGGGTGAGTGTGTGAAATGTTCCACAGGTGTGAGTGTCTGAGTGAGTGTGTGAGTGACTGGATTAGTGTGTGAAATGGTCCACAGGTGTGAGTGTGTGTGACTGGGTGAGTGTGTGAAATGGTCCACATGTGTGAGTGTGTGTGACTAGGTGAGTGTGTGAAATGTTCCACAGGTGTGAGTGTCTGAGTGAGTGTGTGAGTGACTGGGTGAGTGTGTGAAATGTTCCACAGGTGTGTGTGTGTGTGTGACTGGGTGAGTGTGTGAAATGGTCAACAGGTGTGAGTGTGTGTGACTGGGTGAGTGTGTGAAATGGTCCACATGTGTGAGTGTGTGTGACTAGGTGAGTGTGTGAAATGTTCCACAGGTGTGAGTGTCTGAGTGAGTGTGTGTGTGACTGGGTGAGTGTGTGAAATGTTCCACAGGTGTGAGTGTGTGTGATTGGGTGAGTGTGTGAAATGTTCCACAGGTGTGAGTGTCTGAGTGAGTGTGTGAGTGACTGGATTAGTGTGTGAAATGGTCCACAGGTGTGAGTGTGTGTGACTGGGTGAGTGTGTGAAATGGTCCACATGTGTGAGTGTGTGTGACTAGGTGAGTGTGTGAAATGTTCCACAGGTGTGAGTGTCTGAGTGAGTGTGTGAGTGACTGGGTGAGTGTGTGAAATGTTCCACAGGTGTGTGTGTGTGTGTGACTGGGTGAGTGTGTGAAATGGTCAACAGGTGTGAGTGTGTGTGACTGGGTGAGTGTGTGAAATGGTCCACATGTGTGAGTGTGTGTGACTAGGTGAGTGTGTGAAATGTTCCACAGGTGTGAGTGTGTGAGTGACTGGGTGAGTGTGTGAAATGTTCCACAGGTGTGAGTGTGTGTGATTGGGTGAGTGTGTGAAATGGTCCACAGGTGTGAGTGTGTGTGACTGGGTGAGTGTGTGAAATGGTCCACAAGTGTGAGTGTGTGAATGACTGGGTGAGTGTGTGAAATGGTCCACAGGTGTGAGTGTGTGAGTGACTGGGTGAGTGTGTGAGAGGTGTGAGAGGTGAGTGTGTGAAATGGTCAACAGGTGTGAGTGTGTGTGACTGGGTGAGTGTGTGAAATGTTCCACAGGTGTGAGTGTGTGTGATTGGGTGAGTGTGTGAAATGTTCCACAGGTGTGAGTGTCTGAGTGAGTGTGTGAGTGACTGGATTAGTGTGTGAAATGGTCCACAGGTGTGAGTGTGTGTGACTGGGTGAGTGTGTGAAATGGTCCACATGTGTGAGTGTGTGTGACTAGGTGAGTGTGTGAAATGTTCCACAGGTGTGAGTGTCTGAGTGAGTGTGTGAGTGACTGGATTAGTGTGTGAAATGGTCCACAGGTGTGAGTGTGTGTGACTGGGTGAGTGTGTGAAATGGTCCACATGTGTGAGTGTGTGTGACTAGGTGAGTGTGTGAAATGTTCCACAGGTGTGAGTGTCTGAGTGAGTGTGTGAGTGACTGGGTGAGTGTGTGAAATGTTCCACAGGTGTGTGTGTGTGTGTGACTGGGTGAGTGTGTGAAATGGTCAACAGGTGTGAGTGTGTGTGACTGGGTGAGTGTGTGAAATGGTCCACATGTGTGAGTGTGTGTGACTAGGTGAGTGTGTGAAATGTTCCACAGGTGTGAGTGTGTGTGACTGGGTGAGTGTGTGAAATGGTCCACAAGTGTGAGTGTGTGAATGACTGGGTGAGTGTGTGAAATGGTCCACAGGTGTGAGTGTGTGAGTGACTGGGTGAGTGTGTGAGAGGTGTGAGAGGTGAGTGTGTGAAATGGTCAACAGGTGTGAGTGTGTGTGACTGGGTGAGTGTGTGAAATGTTCCACAGGTGTGAGTGTGTGTGATTGGGTGAGTGTGTGAAATGTTCCACAGGTGTGAGTGTCTGAGTGAGTGTGTGAGTGACTGGATTAGTGTGTGAAATGGTCCACAGGTGTGAGTGTGTGTGACTGGGTGAGTGTGTGAAATGGTCCACATGTGTGAGTGTGTGTGACTAGGTGAGTGTGTGAAATGTTCCACAGGTGTGAGTGTCTGAGTGAGTGTGTGAGTGACTGGGTGAGTGTGTGAAATGTTCCACAGGTGTGTGTGTGTGTGTGACTGGGTGAGTGTGTGAAATGGTCAACAGGTGTGAGTGTGTGTGACTGGGTGAGTGTGTGAAATGGTCCACAGGTGTGATTGTGTGAGTGTGTGAAATGGTCCACAATCCCACCACCTTCCCATCACCTCCTGGTCTTTTCTTGCATGTGGATTATCTTATGTTTAATCTTCTCATGCATATCTATAATAAAAGAACACTTGGACCTTTTTACTAAATTGATTTGACTAGAAAGGACATAATATTAAAGCTAATGTTAGACTGTTTCACACATGGGAAGCACAGCTCAGGATGCTGTTCAACCCGTGATGTGCAAAGCATGATTCTACATTGCTATGTTATTGCTAGCATATGTTTTCAAGGCAAACAGCAGGGGGCGCAGGTGTTAACACTGAAGATGTTTATGTGCATTGCTTGCATTACTTCAGTGCTGTCATTTATCACACTTAGAACGTACGCTCTAAATGAGGCATGGTTAATAGGAAAATGAAAACACACGGCAGGTTTGTGGACTTGGGCTCTTGTGTGAACCGTGCCTGGCCCCTGATATATTTAGCGAAATGTTAAATATAGATTTAGAAACAGAGTGCAGTTCTGCACTTGACGTTAAGTCAGCTAGAAACCTGCTACTTAAGCGTTATTATCTTAATGAGCTGTACTCTGGACACTTATAACTTCCTATAAGATTTGGGAGATGGATATTAAATTATCAGTGCACTGTAGCTACTGGAGGGGAATCAGATTCAGGCCTCAATGTCTTTGATCAGACCACCACACGTCTGTCCTCCTGGGCCCATTTAACATAGAGCCATGCTGATTGGTGCATGCATAAAATGCCAAAGTACGTGCCAAAATATTGCATTTGAGACCTATGTGTATTTCCAGCTGGGCCTTGAACTTATGGACCTGAGTACTTGCCCAGTTAAATGAGCCCTCCTTTACTACGCCTCATTCCTCCTTCTGGGAGCGACTCCAAACACTGCTGCTGACTCATGAATCCAGCAACAGTCCACAGTGTGGTGACTGTCTTTAGTTCTGCTATATTACAGGCACTTTGCGGTTCCCTGGAGGAGTGTCAGTTTAAGACAGAATAGCGCACAAGCAACAAGTGCAGGGTTTTAAAAACTTCAAATGTACAACCATGCGCCTGATTCCACATTACAGCGCTGCTTATTGGGAGAGATTTGTTTAAACTCAGGCCTCCAGAGCTCATATAAGTTCTCACAAGTGTTAGCCAAAACAGCTCCTTTCTCTTCAGAAAAAAAACCCATTCTTAATTACGACGTGGATCTGTGTTGTTTGATGTGTCTTTGCCCGCTTAATGCTAGTCTTTCTGCCTTAACCCCACTGGCAGTAAATATGGATTTAAAGTTATCTGCAGTTCTCATTCGTGATTACAGACTTAACACTGTCTGACGCTCACCAACTTAACGTCACACACATACGTTAATTATAAATACAGCGCCGCCACTCTCTCACTCACTCTCTCTGTCTGTCTCTCTCTCTCACACACACACACACCCCAAGAGACGCTGATCCTCGGGAAACTTTGTGGCTACATTTTAGGCTTCAGAAGTTGTGAAAGTGCACAGTTAGACTGATGGTTCTCATGAGATCCACTTTTGGAAAATATCTTCATTTAAAAGCTCCAATTTAGGTGCAGTTTGGATGGATTAGAGCCCACGATCAAAGTTTTCCACTGCAGATTCCACAAGAACAGACCCAAACCAGGGGCATCGTCTTTGAAGGGGCAAGGAGAGAGAGTCAGGTGTTTGCGGTGATTGCTCTTTTGATGCACTGCGTTTAGCATCTTTTGAATCAGAGTTCAGAGTTTAGTCGTAGACCAATGGTTCTCAAAATAACTCGCTGGGAGGCCGAACTAGTCCGGTATTTTGCTCTATTACCAGCTCCGGACACACCTTAACCAAGACATTAAGAACATTAAGTGCACTATCCACCCACCAGCCTTAACATTTAAAGGACCTACCGGTTTCTACCCTCACTGACCTTCCTCTCAGCTCCACTGTCCACACAGGTGCACTTTGTAGTTCTACAGTAGAGCGTTTGCAGATGACATCACACTGCGTTTTATACACACCATCTCATAAAGCCTGTGATTGATTGAAATGTTTATCGTAGCGCAGAATCATTTCAACTGGTAAGTCCCAAAGAGCTTTGCAAGTATTTGCCTAAAAAACAGCAGCAAAAACGTCTCACGGGCCGCGGCCTGAATGCAGCTTCCTGTTTAGAATCTCCTCCTGTTTAGTTTGTTGTTGATGTTGGTTTAAATATAACACCAGCGCAGACACTGCACCAACGCAACACTCAGTTCCCACAACCCCAATGTGGCTGAAGCTTTTAATTTGGCAGTGTCCCTTTCCACTTTAAACGGTGCAGCAGGCACCAGAATGTACCACTCAATTTAAGGTGAAACGCTGACCTGTTTGTTGGGTCTGGGAGGAGGTTTCTCAATTCTGAAAACAACCAATCGCACACTGTAGTCCATGCTTTGCTCTGCACACTTTATTAGCCTCATTTCACTCTGTTTTTCAAAGCCCAGGACCCCCACAGAGCGAGTATGATTTGGGTGGTGGACTAGCACTAATACAAGTCCCTCCAGCGGATCGTGAGGACAGCTGAGAAGATTATCGGTGTGTCTCTTCCCTCCATCACAGAAATCTACACCACTCGCTGCACTCGCAAAGCACTCAGCATTGTGGGAGATCACACACACCCTTCACACACACTCCTCAACGTACTGCCGTCTGGAAAAAGGTATCGAAGCATTCGAGCCCTCACATCCAGACTCCGTAACAGCTTCTTCCCACATGCTATCAGACTCCTGAACATCTAGAGACTGAGACTGGACTGAAAGAAGCACACACACACACACACACACACACTTCTTCACGCAAACACTGGTCTGTTAGACTGAAAATGAGGGTACTGTTTACACATATCCTGTTTACATCATGGTTACACCCAGTTACCGTTTACAGCACAAATACACTTTAAATTGCAGTGTCTCTCTCCTTCAACCCTCCCCCCCCCCCCCCCCCCCCGGGTACTTATGGTTTTGTATTGTCTTGTATTGCATTGTATTGCATTGTACTGTAGTGACATTGTTTTGTATTTTCTTAGCCATATCTTTTTCACTTTAATGCGTGTGCACTGTTTTATGTTGCACTAGCTTTGCACTAGTTGCACTTTAATGTTGTGTATTGTTTTATGTAGCACCTTGGTCCTGGAGGAACGCTGTTTCGTTTCACTGTGTACTGTAAACACTGTATACTGCTGAAATGACAATAAACTTCTTGAACTTGAACCAGTCCATTTCATCAAAATACACTTAACCACAACAAAGAGTCACTTGTGTACAAACTGGATTAGGAGAGGTGTAAGATTAATACTGTCTTGGGCCATTCGTAGCATGAAGACCCAGGGCAGTCCTTGTCTATTTTCTGTTACAATACAGTTAAACAGCTGTATTTCTTGAGTTGCCCTCACTTCTCTCAGGTTTTTAAGTTTTTGTCCACATTCCAGAGAGAATCGCTGTAGGCTTTTGCTTATTGTGGATTTAAGAGTAAAAAAAGCCTATGAAACATTTGGTTTTGATCCCAGGGCACGCAGCTTATGATGGGCTGTGTTAATGTGAGAGGGTCTATCTTTAATGCGTACTTTAATTAAACCACAGAAACCATAGAAACAGTGACAGTTTGTAAACTCCTACTCAGACTGTAAATATCACGCCAGAGACAAAGGACGACTCCAGCTTCACGAGGAAACTTCATTTCGAATCACAGCCCACACTTTACGTCTTCAAAGTAAGG
Organism: Hoplias malabaricus; assembly: GCF_029633855.1. NCBI lineage: Eukaryota > Metazoa > Chordata > Actinopteri > Characiformes > Erythrinidae > Hoplias > Hoplias malabaricus. Next base: position 87,179,231 of record NC_089800.1, read on the forward strand.
TTTGGGTTTTAATAAAGTTTATAATATGTGTATTATGCACCATGTACTATGACAACATACAAAACATATACTCCTTTTTTACATAAAGTGTCTTATGCCTTTTCCTTCTCACTGAAAATGGTTAGGAATAAAGAAACCTAAAGGACTCTTTGTGCACAGCCAAAGAAGGACCTCTATCTGAGTCGTCAAGATCCTTTCAATCAGTGGTTCTTCAAGGAATCTTTACTGTAATCACCCACAAGCAGATGGAGAGTCAGATACCTTCAGTGTGTTAATCTGGTCTCACTGTCAGGTTTTTGCCAGCTGCATTCTGATTGGCTCAGTGTATCATATCACCAGTACTCTGGTACTGGACAGACAACACCTTCCTTCTATATTATATAATTTATTTATTTCTCCTATTTTGTGTAAAGCGAACTTGGGTATTAGAAAGGCACTATATAAATTCATTCATTTGTTCATTGTCTGAAACCGCTTATCCAATTTAGGGTTGCGGTGGGTCCAACGCCTACCCGTACTGGGTGCAAGGTGGGGTCACACCCTGGAGGGGGCGCCAGTCCTTCACAGGGCAAAACACACACTCACTCACACCTATAGACAGTCACCCGGAGGAAACCCACGCAGACACAAGGAGAACACACCACACTCCTCACAGACAGTCACCCGGAGGAAACCCACGCAGACACAGGGAGAACACACCACACTCCTCACAGACAGTCACCCGGAGGAAACCCATGCAGACACAGGGAGAACACACCACAGTCCTCACAGACAGTCACCTGGAAGAAACCCACGCAGACACAGGGAGAACACACCACACTCCTCACAGACAGTCACCCGGAGGAAACCCACGCAGACACAGGGAGAACACACCACACTCCTCACAGACAGTCACCCGGAGGAAACCCATGCAGACACAGGGAGAACACACCACAGTCCTCACAGACAGTCACCTGGAAGAAACCCACGCAGACACAGGGAGAACACACCACACTCCTCACAGACAGTCACCCGGAGGAAACCCATGCAGACACAGAGAGAACACACCACACTCCTCACAGACAGTCACCCGGAGGAAACCCACGCAGACACAGGGAGAACACACCACACTCCTCACAGACAGTCACCCGAAGGAAACCCACGCAGACACAGGGAGAACACACCACACTCCTCACCGACAGTCACCCGGAGCGGGACTCGAACCCACAACCTCCAGCTCCCTGGAGCTGTGTGACTGCGACACTACCTGCTGCACCACCGTGCCACCCGCTATATAAATGTAACTATTATTATTATTATTATTATTATTATTATGTCAGGCCAAAGTACAGGCTTGGGATTGGTTCTTTTGTGTGTCAGTTCCTTTTCCTGCAATAGTAGGCGGTTCTTGGCCACGTTAAGAGGTGAAAGGTCAGAGGCTCACTGGAGAGTTTTTCAGTGAGAGACAATTTATATTGTAAATGAGATACCTCAGTATAAAGAACACCCCCCCACACACACACCCCTCAAGCTGTAAATGTTACAGCTTGTGAAAATGTAAGAGTTCTTACAGGAACCTTTACAAAATGTTCCCTCTCTTTAACATAAAGGTTATTGTTGGAGCAGTGCAAAGTATGTTTAGTTCTTAAAAACCTTTCAGAGAGTGGTTCCTGGGGAAGTGTTTTTGTAAAGTAGACGTATGAGCGTGAAAGCCCTTCTGAACATTAGAAAACCTCCAGATATTTTAAAGCCTTTATACCAATTAAACCACGTTTCCTAGAACATTACATAGGTGTAGGCTTTTTAAAATTAAAGCAAGTTTCATGGTTCAGTAAGAAAGCAGTTCCAGCCATGGCCTACAGGCTGCAGATGTGTGCTGGGGCTGGAGGGTCGTTGGGTTGATCCCCAGGACTGGCAGGAAGAAAGGGGCAGAGGGAGTGAAGGAACGATGCTTTGTCATTCCTCAACATCCATAGGGTGTAATGAAGTATGGCTTCGTCTTCATGCCCCACAGTGGAACGCTGCACACAAGCTTGAGAACCATTGCTTTGCAGAATCAAATATTTGTCTTTTATAGCAGAGCTGCCCAAAACATAGCCTTTGTGGTTGTTTATTTGCTCAAACAGAAAGTCATCTTAACCCCACCCTCTTTCCTGGAGTGGATATGCAGTGCACCAAAGGACCAGTGCCACAAAATAGATGATCTCACTCGAGTCTCACTTCTACAAACTGAACATTTTTTTCTGCCACCTCACCAAGGACGATGGCCCTGGATCTGTCGAATGTGGAGTGGAAAGTGACTGTGATCACAGGCTCTAATCCATGGAGAGAGCAGAGAAGAAGTGAGCAAATAAACTGCTCTTTGATTCCCTGTGTCTGGGTGGGTTTCTTTGGGGAGCTCCGGTTTCCTTCCACAGTCCAATCACAGGTGGATCGGCTCTGTGACACTGTACACAGGGGTGAGTGTGTGATGCCTTGTGGTCAACTGGTGCTATGTCCAGGGAGATCCTGTCAAGGCTCTGGACCCATCACAACCCTGATAAATGACGGCCTTATAGAACATGAATGAATGAATGTGTAATATTATAAAATGCCTTATTCAAATCTCAATTTTTAACATTCCTGTTGAATGTCCTGTCCTCAGTTGAATGTAGTTTGGATTTCTCAGCCCTCAGAACCCAATTTTTTGGGCTTCCCTGTTCTATGACAGGGCGGCACGGTGGCGCAGCAGGTAGGTGTCGCAGTCACACAGCTCCAGGGGCCTGGAGGTTGTGGGTTCGATTCCCGCTCCAGGTGACTGTCTGTGAGAAGTGTGGTGTGTTCTCCCTGTGTCTGCGTGGGTTTCCTCCGGGTGACTGTCTGTGAGGAGTGTGGTGTGTTCTCTCTGTGTCTGCGTGGGTTTCCTCCGGGTGACTGTCTGTGAGAAGTGTGGTGTGTTCTCCCTGTGTCTGCGTGGGTTTCCTCCGGGTGACTGTCTGTCAGGAGTGTGGTGTGTTCTCCCTGTGTCTGCGTGGGTTTCCTCCGGGTGACTGTCTGTGAGGAGTGTGGTGTGTTCTCCCTGTGTCTGCGTGGGTTTCCTCCGGGTGCTCCGGTATCCTCCCACAGTCCAAAAACACACGCTGGTAGGTGGATTGGTGACTCAAAAGTGTTCGTAGTGTGTGAGTGAATGTGAATCTGTGTGTCTGTGTTGCCCTGTGAAGGACTGGCGCCCCCTCCAGGGTGTATTCCTGCCATGCGCCCAGGTAGGCTCCAGGTGATGATTCCAGGACCCACCGTGACCCTGAACTGTATAAGCGATTACAGAAAATGAATGAATGAATGAATGAATGAATGAATGTTCTACGAAATCAGTCAGATACCCTCTGCAGAACCTTACCTTTAAGAGTGCAGAAAGCACAAGCTTCAACCAAAACCCCTCCAAGAGCCTTCAGTTTAAAGCTCAGATTCAGCAGCAGGTCGAAAAACAACTCACTCCCAAAAAGCCTGAGTCTGAAGCTGACCTTCTTCCCACTGATCTCGCGTTAAGATTAAGCTCAGAGGACTGGGCGGACGTCACTCGGCTCATAATCTCAGGCTCCGGCACATTTCTGGCCTTTAATTTACCAAAGGGAGTTACAGAAATGTCACGAAACCTCAGGGATAATGGAGGGTGAACCTATAGATTACAGCGGCTTTCCAAATTAAAACAATATAATTTGGTTAATTCTGACGGAACAAACCATGGGTTGCAGGCCTATAAATGGGGCAGAACCGTGATGAAGATTTTCAGAGTGGGCGAAATGTTTGCATTTCATTTTAAATAGCTCGAGAGGCGATGCACATGGGTCAGGGAGCTCTAACCTGCACATACGGCCGGACACGCTTTCTAGGAATGCTCTGTTGTTGCAGGGATAATGGGACGAGGAGCTATTTCTTATGCACAGGTGTCTGAACGATTTTTATTACATTAGATTTATTATTATTAATCAACATCATACAGTTCTGTAGAAATAAAGGGCATTAATCAGGAGTTTATTTCTCTCTGTGCTGCAGTAACAGTCTGGGAAGGCTTTACACTGAATGTTCGAACATTGTTGTAGGGTTTTGATGGCAACCACCATTACTGAGGTCAAGCACTGATGCTGCAGTATGAGTTCTGGATCACAGACACCACTTATACCAATTCCAAAGGTACTGGACAGAGCCCCATCACTCCAGAAAACAGTCCCACTACTCCACAGCCCCACGCTAGGAAGCCTGATGGGCATTGGGCATGGTGACCTCAGGGTGCTCCTGTGCTATGTGTAACACCTGTGCCGCAGTACCTACACATTAAAGTTGTATGTAGTGTATTTACTTATACCTCTAACACAAGGCTGTCATTTTCTCATTAACCAAAAACAGAAAGGCTGTGTCTTTTTGAGCTTTTCCTCATTGCAATTATTTAAATCATAAAGCTACACAACATCATACAGCCACCGAGGAAGTCCACAATACTCAGAATGATTGATCTGTGGCGTCAACGCGGCCAATCCGTTTTGGGAAGGAACCTAAACAAGGGCTGGGTTTAACTCTCGCTGGAATGGCTGTGTAAGTGTTTGCGAGGCCGAAGGGAATCCAAAGCGGTTGAAGGTGTCTGGAGCTGGGCTCGGCTTGGCTCCTGAGCAAATAAACACAAGGAATCCTTTGTTAACACCAGGCCGTATTTTAAGGCGAACCTTTGAGGTGCAGAAATTTAAACAGACCGAGAAACTATTTCAAAGGCGATTTGTTTGCAATTGTCTGTCCTAAGTCGGAATGGCGGTAGCAGAGGAAGTCTGAAGTTTTATTTACCACCGATGGCTGAATATCTCCCAAACATAACTTGCTAAAGGCAGGGGGCCAAACTCCTGGCAAGAATATCCCAGCTAATGGCCTGAGTTTCTCTCTTTACCCACCATTTCGCCACAAAGCGGCTCCTCCTGACCACAAATGGCCTCCTTTGATTTCAGAAGCACATCACTGCAAATAGCTGAGGTGTCCCTTAAAACCAAAGGTAACCAAAAGGCTTCTCGAATGTAGAATAACAGAGTGCAGCATTGAATTTACAGTGCATCATTTCCACATGAATAAAAGAATACAGCAACACAATGTTACATTACTCTTTGCTGTTGGCAGAAACAGTGTTGATGTCATGTGTTTTATTTCCACGTGAATAAAAGAGAAACCAATTACTCAGTCTTAGCAATAACAGTGTTGATGAAATTCATTTTTCTAATCGTCTGGAATAATGTATACTTTTAAATCAGGCAAATACAGTATGATCTAAAAGCCACTGAGGAGAGAGAGCTTTAGGGAAATCCTGGTCCAGTTTCACACCCTCACCCAGTCACTCACACCTGTGGAATGTTTCACACACTCACCCAGTCACTCACACACTCACACCTGTGGAATGTTTCACACACTCACCCAGTCACTCACACACTCACACCTGTGGAATGTTTCACACACTCACCCAGTCACTCACACACTCACACCTGTGGAATGTTTCACACACTCACCCAGTCACTCACACACTCACACCTGTGGAATGTTTCACACACTCACCCAGTCACTCACACACTCACACCTGTGGAATGTTTCACACACTCACCCAGTCACTCACACACTCACCCAGTCCCTCACACACTCACCCAGTCACTCACACACTCACACCTGTGGAATGTTTCACACACTCACCCAGTCCCTCACACACTCACCCAGTCACTCACACACTCACACCTGTGGAATGTTTCACACACTCACCCAGTCACTCACACACTCACCCAGTCACTCACACCCACACCCAGTCACTCACACACTCATGTTTCACACACTCACCCAGTCACTCAAACCCTCACCCAGTCACTCACACCTGTGGAATGTTTCACACACTCACCCAGTCACTCACACACTCACCCAGTCACTCAAACCCTCACCCAGTCACTCACACACTCACCCTGTCACTCAAACCCTCACCCAGTCACTCACACCCACACCCAGTCACTCAAACCTGTGGAATGTTTCACACACTCACCCAGTCACTCAAACCCTCACCCAGTCACTCACACACTCACCCTGTCACTCAAACCCTCACCCAGTCACTCACACCCACACCCAGTCACTCACACCTGTGGAATGTTTCACACACTCACCCAGTCACTCAAACCCTCACCCAGTCACTCACACACTCACCCAGTCACTCACACCTGTGGAATGTTTCACACACTCACCCAGTCACTCACACACTCACCCAGTCACTCACACCTGTGGAATGTTTCACACACTCACCCAGTCACTCACACACTCACCCAGTCACTCAAACCCTCACCCAGTCACTCACACCTGTGGAATGTTTCACACACTCACCCAGCCACTCACACACTCACCCAGTCACTCAAACCCTCACCCAGTCACTCACACACTCACCCAGTCACTCACACCTGTGGAATGTTTTCACACTCACCCAGTCATTCACACACACTCACCCAGTCACTCATACCTGTGGAACGTTTCACACACTCACCCACTCACACTTGTGGAGTATTTTTCACACTCACCCAGTCACTCTCACACTCACACCTGTGGAATGTTTCACACACTCACCCAGTCACTTCCATCTATGGTGTGTTTTTACACAGCAAAGCCATTAAAGGAACACTAGTTAAGATTTGGTATTTTTTGCTCCTGGGCTCACTTTTATGGCACTGTCCTTAAATCTTCTAAATGTTACATAGTGCTGTCTCTGAAGTGCTGAGCCCAGAGTAGTAACCGCTTTTCTCTCTGTTACAAGTCAGAGAAGCATCACAATGATTTTAAAGCTGAAATGATGTGGTAAATATACAAGTGTTCCTTCAATGCCCTTCATTTCATAAGACATTTGAGATGATTTTGCCCATAAACTTTAGCCTGCATTGGTCCAAATCTGGATCCACCGTGTCAAATCAGGACAACACTAGAAAGCAAGAGTCAAATAAATGATCACCCATTTGTTTACTGCCAGCTTCAAAGCCACAGCTATGACCCTTTATTAAAGTTTTAGGAAATAAAAGGCCAGCCATGCAATAAAACAGGGTCCAATTCAGAAAGGGTTCAGAGAGATTTAACACCAGGCCTCCATTCTGCCACCGAAGAGAGAGACAGAGAGATCTCGGAAGTGACGTTGTAATTATGATGTGGGCAGGACGGGAAATGTCTTTAAAGTGGATCCGAGTGGCAAACAGGTCCTCAGCTGTGGTTAGTGAAGTGCAGCTTTGGCACGTAGTGAAATTACAGAGATGACTCAAACTCTCACAGCTCTGAACTTCTCATGCCAAGCTCAGATTAGCTCCCTCTTTTCCGCAGAGGATCCATCTGCAGTCTCACAGTGTCCCACTTTACTCTCAGTAATAACCCACAAGTACACATTTCACCAGCCCGTCTGCATAAATTGGCCTGGGTTAAGTCTGGCCTGTGATAGGCGAGTGCAAATAGGTTCTAAATAAAGAAGAAATGCAGTGTGTTATACGAAGTGTTTATGGGTAGTTTCAGTCATTGAGAAATACATCTTGGAAAACTCTCTGTTGTACTTTATGGGCATGAGATATATATATATTACTCCACATGAAGCCATGTGAGGTCAATGACAGTCAGGTCCTCTGAGGTAGATACCTTCTAGAGACTTAGACAACCACCAGAGGGCGCACTACTGAAGCCACTTCCCCGGCAATGTGTACTTCTGGGAAATGCTAACCGATGAACCAAAGCTTTAAGGCCACCTACTTTTGAAATCAGTGGCACAAGCTGAACTGTCACCCACGTTAAAGGACAGAGCAAGCAGAGCTCTTCCCAGCAGAGCATTTTCCAGAGCATGTGCCACCTTGTTTTTTCCCCACAATGCATCCTGGACATGTATTGGCCATCTCAGATAGCAATGAAAGTTTGGCCCAAATGTGGTCCAAATCTGCAGTTCTCTTATGGCCCACATTTGGCCTTGAATGACAGTGTTGACTCATGCTGAGTTTGGCTGCCTCAGCTCAGCCTCACGTCCCCCTTATATGGGCCAGATACCAGGTGTGATGTGGAACAAATCTGGGACGTGCTGTAACCCAAGTCTGGCCTGGTTCTTGACAACTGGCCCACATCTGAGCCACACAACACTTGCCGTAACTGAGCTGTAAGTGCAACAAGTGGCACAGAACAAGCCCAAATATGTCTGCTAGCTGTGATACATTTAACAGAAGTGTCTAATAAGACTAGGCCCTTCTTCTATTTCTGCAAGGTCCGGTTCTGTTGGTCCAGGCCCCATGATTTTGCTGGTTTCCTGCAGAAAACAAGCCCTGGTGTTTGAATATTGTGCATTTTAGTTGTGCATTTAGTTTGACAGTCAAAATAAAGGCTTGCCCAGTGCTAACAACGACTAAATGTTACCGTCTACTTAAGTGTTTGCTGGAATTATTAAGATAATTATATTCACTAAACTAACTGAGCTAGAGATATGTCCTCTTCTGTTCTCTCCCTTTAACGGGAATGTGTGTGTATTAGGCAGGTCAGAATGCTGGTAAATGAAAGAGAAACGCATTGCCCTGTTAGCGTTAGCTTATGTAGGACAGCTATAATGGGAATTGCTTAGCAGAAGTAATAAATGTAACCACCATCTCTTTTGCTTAGGGATTCCAGCTTCCATTCTGTAAACTGTATCACATGCTGCATTGGATCTGTGTTGTTTAGGCAGGTAGTGTCGGACCTGGAGGTTGTGGGTTCGAGTCCCACTCCGAGTGACTGTCTGTGGTAACTCCGGGTGCTCCGGTTTCCTCCCATGCTCCAAAAACACATGTTGGTAGGTGGATTGGCGACTTAAAGGTGTCCGTATGTGTGAATGTGTGAGTGTGTGTCGCCCTGCAAAGGACTGGCGCCCCCTCCTGTCTTTTTACCGGTGATTCTGGGTAGGCTCCGGACCCACCGTGCCCTGAACTGGAACTGAAGTGCTTACATAGAATGAATAAATTAATACATGAAGAGTAGAGATCAGGTTAGAATAACATCTTTAAGGTCAAATTCCTGCTGGCTTAGTTTTGACTGAGGTTGTGTAAAAGTAATGAAATCACATGTCAAACATGCATACTTAATATTCCCAGAAATGTTACTTGGGAGCAATAAAGGGAAATAATTTCCAACAACTGATCTCACACCAGTTGCTGTAGTAACTTTTAAAGCAAGTGAAAATACCTTGTAACAACTGCTACATTTAATTTCTTTTCTGTGTTTAATTCGGTGGTGTGTTCCCAGCTAGAAATGTTTTATTCGTAAGATCTTCTCTTGTTTGCATTGAATGTTTTTCCTTATCTCACACATATTCTGCAGAGGTACTGAAGAAGGATGTGTTTACATTTAACTTTGTAAACTGTTTGAAATGTTGAACATTTTTAAAAATTAACTCGAATTTGATTAATTTTAAACATTTTCTTTTAATTATTATTCATTCATTCATTCGTTGTCTATAAGCCTTATCCAGGGTCGCGGTGGGTCCAGAGCCTACCTGGAATCATTGGGCGCAAGGCGGGAATACACCCTGGAGGGGGCGCCAGTCCTTCACAGGGCAATACACACACACTCAGAATAGTGTGTGGAGAACACACCACACTCCTCACAGACAGTCACCCGGAGGAAACCCACACAGACACAGGGAGAACACACCACACTCCTCACAGACAGTCACCCGGAGGAAACCCACACAGACACAGGGAGTACACACCTCACTCCTTACAGACAGTCACCCGGAGGAAACCCATGCAGACACAGGGAGAACACACCACACTCCTCACAGACAGTCACCCGGAGGATACCCACGCAGACACAGGGAGAACACACCACACTCCTCACAGACAGTCACCCGGAGGAAACCCACACAGACACAGAGAGAACACACCACACTCCTCACAGACAGTCACACGGAGCAGGAATCGAACCCACAACCTCCAGGTCCCTGGAGCTGTGTGACTGCGACACCTACCTGCTGCGCCACCGTGCCGCTCTTAATTATCATTAGGAACTGTAAAAAAATAATAATAATAAAAGAAATAAAAGTAAAAAATATTGCAAACGTTGTGGGAATGCTCCCTGCACTCTGCTGAGTTGTTGTTAGTTGCCACACCATTGATTTTGGAGCATGATCCAGAAACAGTGCTGTAGAAAGATGCTGGATGTTCTCAGAAGTTCCACTGACGACAACACACTCATCCAGGATGTAAGGAGTTACTGCCACTCAAGCAGTTTTTAGGAAGGTACATTTAGTTTCATTGCAGTCCTTTAATCCAAGTGGCCATAATTCTTCTTGACAATGACGTTAAGAGACTCTACCAACATCTTACAATAAGACTCTACAAGTATTAGGATACTGAAATGCTCATATATTCTTCAATAACTGTCATATCTGTCATATTGTATTGTGTTAATTATTCCAGTGTATGTCAAAGGGGTTAGATGATGTAGTCAAGTTCTGTTCTTTCGCCTCTTAATGGTCTGAGACTCTATTCAATGCTCTCATCTTGGGGCTATAGTTTCTTGTAATTTCCACTGGTTTGCAAAACCTAGATTAGTCATCGTCCTTAAATACAAGACTCAGCTGGCTCCAATGTTTATGTTCTGTAAAGAAAGGAAGAAAACCAAAAAAATAAATAAATAAAATAAAAATACAAAGCTTAATTTAGCTGAGATTCCCATAAATGACGTGAATGTGGTGTAAACTTTGGTTGAAGAAATTTGATTTAAACGATGGCTTGGACAAAAATGAAATTCGCATTATTTTCTTTTGACCCCAAATATAGCCAATCAGTCAAGCCATGTTTGTTTCTTTAGATTAGCCCTGGATGCACAAGGCTAATGAAGCTAACCAGCACTGAAGGCTTAGGATAAACATATGTATAAAATTGCATTTGGAGTTTCCAAAGACACCAGATTGTTATAGACGGTCAGAAACCACATAATCAAATCAATTTCAGACTGTTTAACAACCCTATATAGCATAGAACACTTGTAATGTATCAAAATGTTTAGCTCCATGCTAACTCGCCTGCTTACATTTTTAGTGTTAGCTACATTAGCCTCGTAACTCCAGTGCAAAACTAAAGCACCAAACATGGCACCTCATCTGGAAAAATAAAGGGGGGTGTCAATTTGATTTTAAGCTGTCATTTTAAGTTAAACCTTTCCTCAACAGTTGTGCAGTGTGACAGGCAGCGGGTAGGGTCACAGTCACACAGCTCCTGGAGGTTGCGGGTTCGAGTCCTGCTCTGGGTGACTGTCTGTGAGGAGTGTGGTGTGTTCTCTCTGTGTCTGTGAGGAGTGTGGTGTGTTCTCCCTGTGTCTATGTGGGTTTCCTCCGGGTGACTGTCTGTGAGGAGTGTGGTGTGTTCTCCCTGTGTCTGTGTGGGTTTCCTCCGGGTGACTGTCTGTGAGGAGTGTGGTGTGTTCTCCCTGTGTCTGCGTGGGTTTCCTCTGGGTGACTGTCTGTGAGGAGTGTGGTGTGTTCTCCATGTGTCTGCGTGGGTTTCCTCCGGGTGACTGTCTGTGAGGAGTGTGGTGTGTTCTCCCTGTGTCTGTGTGGGTTTCCTCCAGGTGACTGTCTGTGAGGAGTGTGGTGTGTTCTCCCTGTGTCTGCGTGGGTTTCCTCCGGGTGACTGTCTGTGAGGAGTGTGGTGTGTTCTCCCTGTGTCTGCGTGGGTTTCCTCCGGGTGACTGTCTGTGAGGAGTGTGGTGTGTTCTCCCTGTGTCTGCGTGGGTTTCCTCCGGGTGACTGTCTGTGAGGAGTGTGGTGTGTTCTCTCTGTGTCTGCGTGGGTTTCCTCCGGGTGACTGTCTGTGAGGAGTGTGGTGTGTACTCCCTGTGTCTGAGTGGGTTTCCTCCGGGTGCTCCGGTTTCTTCCCACGCTCCAAAAACACACATTGGCAGGTGGATTGGCGACTCAAAATTGTGTGAGTGTGTGAGTGACTGTGTCAGTATATGTGTTGCCCTGTGAAGGACTGGTGCCCCCTCCAGGGTGTGTTCCTGTCTTGCGCCCAGTGAATCCTGACCCACCTTGACCCTGAACTGAATACGAGGTTACAGAGAATGAATGAAAATCAATTATAGTAATAATATGTAAAACAATTTAATGTCCATGTGGTTTATTACGTTGTGTGCATAAGGACATGGGAAAATATTTTTAATTTTACTGCTTGTTCTCCCCTGAGTATTTGAGAGAACACCTGCACAGGTATCATGAAAACCAGTGTGTGGACCAAGTGGCAACCCTTCTTCCAAAAGTACATCCAGGTACTGGTCACACACAAACTGTATAAATTTTTTTACATAAAAAAAAAAGAAAAAAAGTGAGATCGGATCAGATCAACTAGCCTTTTCTCCCATCATGCATCAGTGCGATTTGGGCGCTCATGACCTTCTCACTGGTTCATTGGTCTTTGGTCAGTACTAACCACTGCCTTCCAGAAACACCCCACAAGGCCTGCCATATTCACAATGTGGCCTTGTCGAAGTGGCTCTGAATCATACACTCACCTGTTTCTCACTGTCACATCCCTCTCTCCACGACAGGGGCCATTAATGGCATCATCAGTGCCATTAAATTGAAATACCAGTGGTTTTAATCTTGTGGCGGGTTGTTGTACTCTGCAACATATACTACATCAGGCCGTCTATTCATAATCATTGCTTTCTGCGAGGAGCATTTGGAAGCATTAGATGTCAGTTAATTTCTCTAGAACAAAGCGTTTCACAGCAAACTAAATCCACCCTCTGGGTCCGTCACATTATTTACCTCCTAACCCCCTGATTATGCAGATTTCCAAGTCTTGGTGGAATCCTCCTTGAAGAATAACCCAGCTCACATGGCTCGGCTGGGAACCGAGGTGTTGACATCATTTGAAGCTTCCTACCTTGCCTCCGTGCCTCTTCCTCAGTGCTGATTCAGTTTCTTTTGCTTTGGGAGTTCACATTTGCCCCTGTGTTTTGCCTTTTTAACTTTTGAAAAAACAGTCATTAACAGAGTTAACGAGTACATGTGAGGGGTGTTTGTTCATTAGCGCATCAGCCCTGGCTCCACAGCCGTAATTCCTCCTCACTTCACTGAAGAAGCCCGATTTCAGGCAGGGGCTACGCTTCCTCTCCTGGTGAATACCACCCGAGTCGGCCTTCGCTTCCGGACACATTTCTCGAGGCTGGTGTGTGTGTGTGTGTGTGTGTGTGTGCGTGTGTGCAGGACCCTGTAATTTCCCCAACAATCACTCTGAGAAGTGCCCGTCCACCCTTCCATTCATAAAACTCAACCCGGCTCTTAGTGGTGCAGAGAGTTTATTGAAAGCTTAAATTTGTATCCCAATCTAGATGCGTTATCTTTAGCACTAACTCGCATTCTGCTGCTTCAGTCTTGCATCAACCAGCAATTACTACTCGTGTGCCCTCCTGGGTGTGGGAGATTGCTGGTAAATGGGAAGAAAGATCTGTGCTGAAAAAACAAAATCCTGAAATGTAAAATTAGTACGGCACATCTGGTTTTCCAGGCTTTGCTGGAGTCATATAGATGCGGCACTTTCTGCAACACGTCTGCAAAGGTCAAAGGTGGAGTATGGATGGCGCTGTCACTGCACTATTCAAAAACAAAGTGAAGCATTTATAATAAACACTGAACGATCACTGGATCATGGTCACTGTGTGGACCCCCACAGAGCAGGTGTGATTTGTGCATCATTCTTAACGCTGCAGTGACACTGAGTGGATCAGACACAGCAGTAGCTCCTTGAGTTTATAAACCCACTCACTGTCCACCCTGTTAAACACTCCTACCTCATTTCTCCACCTTGTTGATGTGAAGTCAGAGAGAGTAGCTGCACAGTTTGTGTTGATAACCCTCTAGTCTTACACCAGTGGACACAGGATGCTCTTAGACAATATTTTTCGTTGGTGGACAATTCTCAGTCCAGACACTGAGGGGTTTGTAAACTCCAGCAGCACTGCTGTGTCTGATCCACTCTACACCAGCACAACACTAACACACCACCACCACGTCAGTGTCACTGCAGCTCTAAATATGTCACCAAAGTAGCCTAGGTTTTTTCACACGAGCCAGAAATTCAACAGCAACCAGATGCTTATGAGCCTCTATTGTATAAAAACCTTCATCATTTTCCATCTTATAAAGAAATGGAAATAGACTGGAATATGATGATAAATGGGTTGAGGAGGGGCAAACCTAAGAGAGAGAGAGAGATAGAGAGAGAGAGAGAAAGAGAGAGAGAAAGAGAGAGAGAGAGAGAGAGAGAGAGAAAGAGAGAGAGAGAGAGAAAGAGAAAGAGAGAGAAAGAGAAAGAGAGAAAGAGAGTGAGAGAAAGAGAGAGAAATCAGAAGAACACAAACAAACAAAAAAAATAGACCAAGATTCCAAAGGAATAAATACTTACAGTTACATTACAGTCACAGACAGTTACTCCGGTTCGTCAGGTAACACAATTAATTATGCATGTATTTAACCCTTTGGAGTCCTGGTCTATTTTGGCCACGTTTGTGTCGGCATGCCATCCACCTCTGGGGCTCAAGGTCAGATCAGCGGTTCATTATTGTTGCAGTAAAACAGGGTTATGGCCCTTGATTGTGATAAACTTCTACAGAAGCCAAATAAAGGCCATTACCCTGACCTCTAATGGCTATTATAAAGGAGAAGAGTGACCACAACAAGCAGCTTCAGCGCTGTAATGACTTCAGCAGATCCACAATGACTTTCTCCCAAACCCAAAAAAAACTAGGCCAAAATCAAAAGAGCCCAGAATATCTCTACCTTTAATAGTTAAAAGCAGCAAATGGCATCATAGGGTTGGCATCATTATGTTTTTACAAAGTCCAGCGAAAGAGCACTGACTCCAATTCGATGGGACGCTTTGCAGAAGACGAAAGAGACCCGGGGCGACTAGGGAAAGCAAACTCTTTAAGTGGTGTTTGTTTTTCACAGCTTTTTTAAAAACTGAGGACAGAAACGAACGACAAACATTAAAAAAGAGAGGCTGACTCCACCCGTCCCTTCTCTGTCATTACGCTTAAACGTTAGTAGCCTTTTCAGTCTCAGTCCTCCCTTGTGGGCTGTAAACACAAACACAGTTGGAGAGGAAAGGAACTGCGTGTATGACACCAGATTGTCGCTTTGAGCTGATGTTGTTGACACATGAAGGTGTTACACACCTTTAAAATCTACTTCTGTTGAACACAGCACCTAGCAATGGATGAATCATGCGCACGGAAAGTGGGAGAAGACATTAACCGGGATAAAGAAAAGCGGAGAAAGTGAGGTGTAATTACAGACAGCAGGCTCTTACCTCGGTTTGATTCCAAATATCTGTCTCACTTGTAAATGTAAGGCCATAAAACTGTGAAAATAAAATCAAGGGATAGAAATAAACGCTTGTTTCACAAGCACAGCTCAAACAATGCTTCTAAAAGTGTATTTATATTTCATAACTACAGACTGTGTAGAGACGGCACTTTGGAAAATTGCACTTAATTGGCTCTAATTCGGAGACGAGCTGTTGCTGAAACAGGTTTGATGATGAGGGAACGGTTAATAACAGCCTCTGACAGAAATTCTCCATTTGCCTAAACCCAGGGGACTTCCACACAGCTCCATCTCTCCGTCGCTCCTCTCCACTCTGAGAGACGTCCAGGTGAAGGAGCTGCAGCTGGTGGCAGGAGATGAATGCGACCTGCTGTTCTGTAGCTGGTGATTTATTGCAGGAGCAAGTGGCTTGTTTGAATCTTGATTCATTTTTGAATTAAAAAGGGGACATTTACACATTTTTGGAATCAAACAATATTCTGGAATGTGTTGATGAAGTAAAACGTTATTGATTTAGTAATGCATTCATTAACTTCCTGTTCAGGATCCTGGTGGGTTCTGGTTCTGGAATCACTGGGAGGAAGGCAGGAACACACCCTGGACTGAGGGCATCACTTACCCAGTCTATCACTCACACACACACACACACACACACACACACACCTGTGGACAGTTTCACACTCACTGCCAGGGTTTTGAACTCCAGGACCCTGGAGTTGTGTGAGAGACACTGCCTGTTGCACCTTTTCCAGAAAAAAAAATCCACATTTAGGCCAAAAGATAGATAGACAGACAGACAGACACAGACAGACAGACAGACACAGACAGACAGACAGACAGATAGATAGACAGACAGACAGACAGACAGATAGAAAGACAGATAAACAGACAGATAGACAGACAGATAGACAGACAGATAGACAGATAGATAGACAGACAGACAGACAGATAGAAAGACAGATAGACAGACAGACAGACAGATAGACAGAGACAGACAGACAGACAGACAGAAAGACAGATAGACAGAAAGACAGACAGACAGACAGATAGACAGACAGACAGACACAGACAGACAGACAGACACAGAAAGACAGACAGACAGACAGAAAGACAGAAAGACAGACATATAGAAAGACAGACAGACAGACAGACAGAGACAGATAGACAGACAGACAGACAGACAGACAGACAGACAGAGACAGACAGACAGAGACAGACAGACAGACAGACAGACAGACAGAGACAGACAGACAGACAGACAGACAGACAGAGACAGATAGACAGACAGACAGACAGACAGAGACAGATAGACAGACAGACAGACAGAGACAGACAGACAGACAGACAGACAGACAGAGACAGATAGACAGACAGACAGACAGACAACACTGAAATATTCCTAATTTCAGAATAAAAAAAATGCTGCAAAGCGGTGAGTTTCTTGACGCTGAGTTTCAGAAGAGTTTCTCCTCTCACTCCTCTGTTCACAGTAAAGTGATTTCATAAATAAAGAAAATGGTAGAGATTTAGGGCAAAAAATCTGAAAATATTACCCATTTATGGCATAAAAATATGACAGATTTAGGAAACTAAGTATGAAATATTGCGTATCTAAGGCATAAATGATGAAAGGGTGGAAACCTTGGCGGAGCTGAGATCTAAAACCTGACTCCTCTGATACAGTGCAGTCCAGTGCTAAAGTGATGTACGCCCCCTGGTGGTGGTCTAGGGTTACACCCAGGTCTCAGCCCCCTCACTCTGCACTGAGAGTGGTGGGCGAATCAAGCCTGAGTCAGATGTGTTTTCCAGAGCCTCTGTTTATATCTTTATTAGCTGTTTCTAGGGTGAAGTGCATACGAAAATACACAAGCAGAGAACTATAAACTGCAGCGCTGAAAATAGAGGGTTTAATGAAAGCCTCACTATCCTCCACACAGCTGAGAGAAGGCCTCTGTATGAGGAGGTCAGGCGAGTTGTGTGTGTTTGCTGATGGTCAGCCAGTTTATTGGACTTAATCGCGATTGTCCTGATGTAAAGCGAAGGGAAAGGGAGAACTGCCGAGTCCCTCCACACCTCCACTGTGTTTTATTTACCTTTTCGTGGGAGGAACTGATGTGGACCAGACAGTCCGGAAAAAAAGAAAAAGATGAAAAGTTTGTTTATCCGACGTCCAGGCGTGGATGAAATTGGAAAGGTGGGCTAGTGCACGTCTGTCAATACCATTTCTGTCTGCCATCTATCTCCTCCTGACATTCCTCAGCTCACACACTGTAAAGTACATTCAGACAGAACATCTTTGTGGTGGGACGACTGGAAACAGAGGGATAGTAATAATAATAATAATGAAAAAGATGAATCCATACAACTAAACACTGACTATTCACAATCATCTACAGTATTTATCAACGTTAAAAATACATTCATTTGAAAAACAAAGCCACAAATATAGAGCTAATGTAACGACTACACAGTGAATACATATCATATGCACAAAGGTGTACATACATCATTCATTCATTGTCTGTAACCCTTATTCAGTTCAGGGTCGCGGTGGGTCCAGAGCCTACCTGGAATCATTGGGCGCAAGGTGGGAATACACCCTGGAGGGGGCGCCAGTCCTTCACAGGGCAACACACACATTCATCCACACACTCACACCTACGGACACTTTTGAGTCACCAATCCACCTACCAACGTGTGTTTATGGACTGTGGGAGGAAGCCGGAGCACCCGGAGGAAACCCACACAGACACAGGGAGAACACACCACACTCCTCACAGACAGTCACCCAGAGGAAACCCACACAGACACAGGGAGAACACACCACACTCCTCACAGACAGTCACCCAGAGGAAACCCACGCAGACACAGGGAGAACACACCACACTCCTCACAGACAGTCGCCCGGAGGAAACCCACGCAGACACAGAGAGAACACACCACAATCCTTACAGACAGTCGCCCGGAGGAAACCCACGCAGACACAGAGAGAACACACCACACTCCTCACAGACAGTCGCCCGGAGGAAACCCACGCAGACACAGGGAGAACACACCACAATCCTTACAGACAGTCGCCCGGAGGAAACCCATGCAGACACAGAGAGAACACACCACACTCCTCACAGACAGTCGCCCGGAGGAAACCCACGCAGACACAGGGAGAACACACCACACTCCTCACAGACAGTCACCCGGAGGAAACCCACACAGACACAGGGAGAACACACCACACTCCTCACAGATAGTCACCCGGAGGAAACCCACGCAGACACAGAGAGAACACACCACACTCCTCACAGACAGTCACCCGGAGAAAACCCACGCAGACACAGAGAGAACACACCACACTCCTCACAGACAGTCACCCGGAGGAAACCCACACAGACACAGGGAGAACACACCACACTCCTCACAGACAGTCACCAGGAGGAAACCCACACAGACACAGAGAGAACACACCACACTCCTCACAGATAGTCACCCAGAGGAAACCCACGCGGACACAGGGAGAACACACCACACTCCTTACAGACAGTCGCCCGGAGGAAACCCACGCAGACACAAAGAGAACACACCACACTCCTCACAGACAGTCGCCCGGAGGAAACCCACGCAGACACAGGGAGAACACACCACAATCCTTACAGACAGTCGCCCGGAGGAAACCCACGCAGACACAGGGAGAACACACCACACTCCTCACAGACAGTCGCCCGGAGGAAACCCACGCAGACACAGGGAGAACACACCACATTATTATTTACATGAACACAAATGGGATTTTAAATAATTTTTTAAATGCATCCATATATAACTTATTACATGTTTTAAAAATAAACTATATATATATATAAAGATGCATGCGCATACACAATCGCGATGATATTTTCTGACCAAATATATCACTGAAAGTCACAGTGGTTGAGGAAAGCTTAACGAAATGTAATCATGGGTGTGCATGCTGAAAAGCAAACAGTGTTCCTGAGGAGAGGCAGATCAGCGTCCTAATTACAGTGGAGCTGAGGAGGAGGGAGGTACTAGTGTGGTAGGTGCTTTTTTAATGATGCAAGGCCCAGATACGGTATAAAAGCCCTCATCATTGCACTGGACAGCAGCAGATGCTCTAACGTGCTCCTTCCATCAGGATATACAGCCGTGGGAGCCGCTGGTGCTGACTTTCTTATTTATTTGGAACTGAAGCATGCCGGTACGTGTCCAGAGTTTCCCTCTCTCTATCCTTTGCTTTCTCCCTCTTTCTTTCTCTATCTGTGTAAGGTCCAAATTGGGCTCAGAACCTGAGTAGTTTGCAGCAGGTGCTTTATTTGAAAATAGATTTGAGTAGAATTTCTTTGTGAGACTTGCATGGAAATTATTTTACTGTACGTAAGTGGTCAAGCAGATTTCAACGTTTTTCCTGCCTTATCCCTCTTTCAGTTTTGTTATGCACTTTCCCATTTAACCAAACCTCATTCCCCTTCACAGATTTAACCTCATAAAATGGACCTACGTGTAGCGAGCATCCTTTCCCTCCTGGTGGCCCTGGTTGCTGCCCACGGCGAGAGATATGTGGTGAAGAAGGTGATGAAAGCCCCTCAGTACCAGCCGTACTCCGTGAAGGGCCATGGTGAGTGCTCCGTCTAAAGGTTTTTAAGTGTGATACTTAACTCTAAAAATACAACACAATCAGGCTCAACATCTATGAACTACACAGTCGTTTCAAATGGAAAGCAGTGGACAGAATATGCTTCAGTTCAAGCTGCAAGTGCATTGCATTGATTGGTTGTTGCAGTGCACTTACTTAGCCAATGAGATTACGCTTCCTGCCTTGGGTTTGAATATCAGAATAAAAGCACAATGTTCCAGAACCCAAACGAGTAGCAAACAATTATATTTTATACCAGAATTAACATTTAAAGTCTAGTGAAGATAGAAAAACAATACAAAGTGTTAAATACTATTTTGTGTTTTTGTTTGAGATCTTATAACTTGTTGAAAATGTTCTAAAGACTGAAAAGAGACTCAAATCCAGAAGCAAAGTTAGTCAGTCTTCTGGCTTCACATAAAAACATTAAAATAAATAGGGTTTTGAACGTTGGCTGCTTCAGAAAAGACTACACTGTGAAAATGGCTAAAAATGGCTATGTTTTCAATGTTTGCTTCTTTCTAAATCATTTTATTTGCGGATGACAAAAAGCATTTTAAAGTTTTTAAAGTGCAGCTGAAGCTGAGTTTTCTCTTAAAGCAAGTAAACGTTTTTTCTTATGACTGACTTTATATTAGGTTTACAATATATATCTTTTTTATGATGTAGAATCTACATTATATATATATATATATATATATATATATATATATATTATATCTAAACTAAACTGAATTTAGATGTGTATACAGTGCCATATCCACAGGACTCATTGTAATACTACATCTATGGTGTTTGCAGTGCAAATGTAGCGTATTTATAGCCTTTTGTACAATATTAGAACTGAAGCTGCATCACAAAGTCCAGCTTTTAAAAGAATGGCCTTAACTCGAGAATAACAGGCTTTAAAACAGGCTGAAAAGTGATTTGTCGGGGTGTGTCCCAGTGAAAACAAGACACAGCTGTTGGAGTCAGAATGACCAAGGGTCTGATGTAGTTTACACACCAGAGAATGAGACCACATCAAAACAGCCGTAAAACAAGGGCCTGCAATTTCACCCTCCACTGCTACAAATACAGTTTAATGTGTTTGACTTTCTCAAGAACATGCAATATCCCAGAGTTAGAGAAATATACAAGAAAGAGGGTTAATGCCATATATAAGAAAATCCATTGCAAAGTGCTACTGGTAACAACTTGCTTTTAAGGCTTTTATTCTTTAAGGTTTTGTATTATCCAGACTTTTAAGACGATGTGGTGCTAAATCCACAGGTACAATGGTCCCAGGTACAATCATTTTATTAGCTTGCTGTTAAATGAGAAGCTACTAAATCTAAAAATGATTCAACAGCAAAAGATAATTTAAGATAAAAATAAACTAAGCAGCTTTTCACTGCACTCAGATAACACATATAGTCTAGCAATTATATTCTACATTATATTATATGTTACATATTTTGACAATACTGTATCTGCATATTAGCACTGCTAGGAAATTCATCATTTTTAGCATACGTTAGCCTGCTCTGCTTAGCAGGTAAAACCTAGAATATATTAATTATCAAAACAGTGTTCTTGCAGACAGCTGTATATCTCACCTAGCTTGCTAACATTAGCACATTAGCTAAAACTACAAATACCTTCATTAGCAAAAGAGAGGTTTTCTGTGTAGAGCACTGTTTTGCTAAAGTTAGCTTAGTCACATTGTCTGACTGTCGAGTGAAAAGTGCTAGGAAATCAGCTTTGAGCCATGAGTAAAGGAGATTTCACAGAGGAACATGTTTTTACTTCATCTTGTAGTGATTGAGCAAACATTCTCTCATCTCTCTATGAAGCATATGACTATATTTTTGAAGTGCCTCCTCAGTGTGCACTTGCCTTTGCCTTGCACCAATGCTAATGCACTGGTTGGTGGGTTGCATAGCAACAGTGAAGAGAAGAGCCCTTACCTTTTAACCCCTCACAGTGACTCCAAGGCCAGATGCATGCTCTCCTTACGTTTGGCCACAGCTGGAACACGAGCGCCTCTGAATGTCGGTGCTTTCCACGTTGAGGGGTTAATTGTGAGTTTAAAGCAACATGCCTCTAAGCACTTAGGGTTAGTGTCTGTTGAGGACACCATTATAAACACGGCACATAAACAGAGAGGGATCAGCTCATACAGCATTGTAAAACATACATTTACTGAGTCATCCAAAGACAAAGCATACACTAAAGTGACCTACTGTTTATGGGCCAATGGTTCGCATCTAGAATGAGCTTAAAACTACAATAAATCATATTCCCATTGGAGATTCACCAGACAGGCCCAGTACTAGTCTAAATTGTGTTTTTTAACCCACCAAAGCTGTAGTCCTTGTTTTTCCCACAAACTGTCCCTTTACTTAATTGTGAACAGACCATAGAAGTCCAAACACATTGTGCGTGCCAAATCTGTCTCTGGGCCACTACAGCTTTCTGGCTGTCTGTGGAATCTACATATTTTCATACCCACAACACGTAATTACTGAGTTCCTCCAGCTGTGTTGAGACATTGAGATAAGCTGGTAACTATTTACAGTTCTGAGACGTGAGAACATAGATTAAGGGTGTCCAATCCTTTTGTCTTGGGAGCCCAAGTGTTGGGCCAGGAGCCATTAAAGCACAAGATACCAATAAAGTGTGGGTGTGGGGTAATGCTTAATGTGTATTGGGCCAAATCAAAAATCCACATTTTTGGCTGCAAAGAATGGGATAAGGGCAGCAGCAGGTGGTGTCACTGCCACACAGCACCACATTCCTGGGTTCGCTGTTGGTGAGAGGTGTGGTGTGTTTTCTCGGTGCATGTGTGGGTTTCCTCCGGGTGCTCTAGTCTCTTCCTACTGTCCAAACACACATGCTGGTAGGTGGATTGGCTGTGTAATGCCTACTTATGGATTGGCTTAGGACCCATTGCCACCCTGAACATGACAAACTGGTTACAGAAAAAACAATGAAAGAAAGAATGAATCTGATGTAGTATAAGAATACAATGTAATATGACACGTAAATACTATAAGAATGTATTATAATGTTGTCCAAGTCAAAGAATTTATCATGGCAGTTGGATTTATCATGGATTTCTTGGATTAAGCTACAGTCTAAGACTATCTAGCTAAGTTATCTAGCTAACCTGAGCCTTCCTGTTTTGTGGAATACTCTCTTGAAATATTATTGATTACAGATAGCTATTATTGATACCTGATTAACAACAAATCTGCCATTTTTTGTTCTTTTATTTTCTCCTAGTTGTTCCACTAGCTGGAGAGCCAGGTGCCCCAGGTGAGCCTGGACCAGAGGGACCTCCCGGACCCCCCGGACCCCAAGGCGAGCCCGGCATAGGACTGGAAGGACCCCAAGGACCACCTGGACCTCCTGGACCTGCTGGTTACTCTGCACCTGGAAAACCCGGTACTCCAGGTGGACCTGGAAAACCAGGTATACCTGGTGCAAATGGACATAAAGGAGAGCCTGGTCCAGCTGGTCCTCAGGGAGCAAGAGGCGCACCTGGCCCTGTCGGTAGCCCTGGGCCTGCTGGTCTTTCTGCTACTGGCAAACCAGGAGCAGCTGGTCTGCCTGGAGCTGTGGGACCACGAGGAGAGCAAGGTCATAAGGGACATCCAGGTATTCCTGGTGCTCCAGGACAGAAAGGCGAGAGAGGTATTGGATATCAGGGACCACAAGGTGAGAGGGGTCCAACTGGACCTGTGGGACCTGCAGGGTCTCCTGGTCAGCCTGGCATTGGTAAACCCGGTAAACCTGGCTATCCAGGTGAGCCAGGTAAGTCAGGTGCACCTGGTCAAGACGGAGCACCAGGTGCTCAGGGACCTGCTGGACCAAAAGGCCACACCGGAGCACCAGGAGTTGGAATCCCAGGTAAATCAGGTGACAATGGTGCCCCAGGACTGCCCGGTCCTACTGGTCCAAAAGGACCTCAGGGAGCAACTGGAGCAACTGGTGCTCCTGGTGTTCCAGGTTATGGCAAGCCAGGTGCAAATGGTCTGAAAGGTGACACAGGCGTACCAGGTAGCCCAGGCACAACAGGTCAGAAAGGTGAGCCAGGCGCCAGGGGCGCCACTGGATATACTGGTGCAACTGGTCCCATGGGTCCAGCAGGTCCTCAGGGTGCAAGGGGTTTCCAAGGAGAGAGGGGAGCTACAGGTGAAAAAGGTGACCAAGGAGCTGTTGGTCCTCAGGGCATGAAGGGACATAAGGGAGATCAGGGGGCCCAAGGCGTTGAGGGAAAGCAAGGTTATACAGGGGCCACTGGTGCAACAGGCCCAGTGGGAGCTACCGGTGCTCCAGGTAGGAAAGGTGACACAGGTGCCACTGGTGCTACTGGCGCTCCAGGTGCTACTGGACCTGTTGGTCCTAAGGGTAATACAGGTCATACCGGAGCTCCTGGTGAGACAGGGCCTGCAGGTGCCCCAGGCGCAAGAGGACCTGCTGGTCCTTCAGGTCCTGCTGGTGCACAAGGCCATAAAGGTCACCCTGGTCTTCCTGGTCCACCTGGCCCTGCGGGTTTCACTGCTAAAGGTGTACCTGGACCTCAGGGTCCCCCAGGACTTCCCGGAGCTGATGGAGCTCCTGGTGCTTCTGGACCAGTTGGTCCTCCTGGCCCACCCGGACCTCCAGGCGAGGTTATCTTTGAGAAGGCCGGAGCCCCAGCTGAAATCATGGTGCCTTATGTCAAGACCCCAATGTCTGCATTCACTGTTGCAACCGTGACTCCTTACCCTCCATCTGGTTCCCCCATTAAGTTTGATCAGATTGTTTACAACGCAGAGCACCACTATGATCCCGAGACAGGGCTCTTCACCTGCCAGGTTCCAGGAATCTATTACTTCTCCTATAGCATGCATGTGAACGGAGCCAATGCTTTGGTGGCACTGTACAAGAACAGTGACCCAGTCATGTTCACATATGACGAGTACAACAAGGGTTTCCTGGACCAGATGTCCGGCAGCGCTGTCCTCCAGCTCCAAGAGCAGGACACCGTTTACATTCAGATCCCCGACGATGAGGCCAATGGCGTCTTTGCCGCAGACAACGTCCACTGCTCCTTCAGTGGTTTCCTGATTGCCTCCACGTGATATGGTGATCAACACCATCCCTCAACTCCAAACCCTCTTGCTATTTCTTAAAACACAGAGAGCATCTTGTTTTTAGTCTAGACA